>NC_050191.1:25908012-26208012 GCF_008315115.2 Sander lucioperca | reverse complement strand
GAGAGATGAATCCAATTCACAGTGACATGAAAACGGAACCCCCTTTGTCATGTTCTTTTGAGTAAAAGACGAGTGAGTAGTCATCTCCTGCCCCTTGGATACAGTGTTGTAATGTAACAAAGTACAAATAATTCGTTACTGTACTTACGTAGAATTTTCACGTATCTGTACTTTACTTTATTTACATTTCCGGCAACTTTTACTTTTAATCCACTACATATCCTAAATAAAATGTACACTTTTACTCTACACTACATTTCCCCTCAGTGTCTTCATACTCGATACTTGCAAGAAATGTTTTCGTACTGTTTTTCTCTTTGTTGATGTCAGAATTTGAATTTGATGTTTAAGAAGGTGTGGAAACCCTGAATATTATGCCTCTAAAAGGGGACTTTAACTTCTACCAAAGTCATTTTCTGCTAAGATACTTGTACTTTTATCCAGTATTGCTTTTGAGTCCTTTATACAGGACTGCTTGGATGTTGTCTTTGAGATGTGTTCAAGAGCTGGAACAATTGATAATTTGATTAGTTGATGGACAAAAAAATCAATTTGTCAATGTTCTCTGGCTCCAGCCTCTCAAATGTGAGGATATGCTGCCTTTTTTGTTTTATAATATATAAAACAAAACATCTTTTGGATTTAGACCAAAAAAAAAAAGCAATCTCAACATGTCCCCTTGGGCTTTAGAAAATGATTATGGGTATTTTTTTGATAGTTGAAGAGAGCATGCAGGCTCCGACCTGTTGCAATCTTAAATGAAATGCTAGTTGAAATACCTGGTTATGTGGAGGAGCTGGTTTTCCTCGGCTCTTGCATAGTGGAGTAACCTTTTATAATGTCAATGTGCTAACACTTTTACAGCCCAAATATGAAATATTATGAGCTCTTTTGAGCATCTGTTCAACTCAATTAGTATGAGAGATGTGTGCCTGAGAGTGCCGGTTATTTCATGACCGTCTCCAGTGCAAATTAGGCTGAAGTGGGTTTGATTAACACCACAGGACCTGTTTGAATGAACTTGTTTCTGGATGCCGTCCACAGATTGTGTTTACATTTTAATCATGCCTCTTTGCACTGTTTTAAAAAGAAATAGTTTCCCTTTTAGCCCTTGTTTCTCCACTGCTCTGTACTCAGGTTGTATTTCATACGCTGGAAACACTGCTAATGTCAAATAATCAATATTTGTCTGCCGACTGTGCTCCACCCTGCCGTCTCACATTCCACTCACACACTGGTGTTCATGCACAAGGGCAAATGACTAATCTGCAAATGGCAGAAAGCAAAAACAAAGACGTAGCCAAAAAGCTGCGGCGAGGCCGCGGTGTACTTTGAATCCTGAGCATCGCTCTGTGCATCGAGGGTTAAATTCATGCACAGCAGTGATCCGGGCAACAACAGAGCACTCAAGATTGATGTTGAAAAGAAAATCTGTGCTGTCTAGTAATGTTGCTCTCATTTTCTCTCTTCATCTCTACAGGAAAGATGAGAAGGAGTATGCACTGAAACAAATAGAAGGCACTGGAATATCGATGTCTGCCTGTAGGGAAATCGCTGTAAGTTGCAACTTTTGTTATTAGTGTGTTTGGTTCCGAGGTTTAATTTGAAAGGAAAAGTTCAACACTTTAAATATTCTACTTCACTTTCTTTCAGAGATGGAGATGAGCAGCTATATATATATATATATATGTCCAATGAGTCCAGAGCTGGAGTCAAGTAGTGGTTAGCGTAGCTTAGCCTAAAGACTGGAAACAGCTGTCGCGGTCCTGTCCCATGTGAATAAATGTGCCTAAAGCTCACTAATCAACACACTGTGTCTCATGTGTTTAATCTATACTAATTAATACACAGGCAGACATGTAAACAAAGCACAATTTGTGGTTTTGTTGTTGTTGTTTGTCAATTTCCAGCCACTCATTTTCTGTTTGTGCACTGGTTGGAATATTTAAGATAAGACCATTTTACAGTTGTTTGTGGGATGTATTTTTACAACTTTGGACAAAGCCAGGCTAGCTGTTTCCCAATGCGTCCGGTCTTTATGCTAAGCTAGGCTAACAGCGCCCTGATACAAGCTCCATACTCAGTATGCAGACATGGAGAGTGTTATCAATCTTCTCATCTCAATATGTGCAAAACCACAGAATGTGTGAACTGTTCCTTTACGGCTCAATGTACGGTTTGTATTGTGACTACAACACAAGATATCCACTGAGAACACAATTACTATTTAAAGTCTTTCCACTGAAGAAAACACTTGCTAGTTTGATTTGTAAACTGACTATGAGGAGAGCATTACATTTAGAGACAATGTCACTCTCACTTGTGTGGCACTGTTATCTTTTAATGGGAATACTGCATCTGGCATTTCTTTTTTTAAATTAAAATCCTTTTTATTTAGTTTTCAGTACAACAAAGTACAAAGTTGTTCATTTGTTATAGACAGGTTAAATGAAAGGAATACATAAAAACAACTTATGCTACATATATCAAAACAACAACAATAAAAGAAAGATCAAAATACCAAAAATAATCCCTCCTAAATCACTGCCAGTGAGCACGTCAGTATTAGCCTGTCCCAATAATAATCCACGATAAGCGAATGGGTAGACTGTAATTCCATTAATCTGTGCTTGATAAACAAGCATTTATAAAGCCTGGAATGAGTTTAAAGGTCCCCATGCTTCCCAAAAGCATGCATTTGATGGTTGAAGCGAGAACTTGAAGCAAGCTTTAGGCAGGACACAATATCTGTCAGCCGTTGTGTATAAGTAGGCGACTGCAGTTACAGTCAGTCCCGTATGTGATACTGACAGCTAGCTTTTAAAATAGTTACTGCAGTCCAAATTCAAAATACTGGAGAGAGTCGTCTCTCCTCCCCAGACTCGAAGTTCACGGAGGTTGCCAGGCTGAGACTGCAGCATCCACAACAATGTTGATAGACGCTAGTCTCACATAGCCAGACATTATTTCACAGCACAGCGGAGTAGCTAAAGTTAGATGCTGGCTATATTGACAGTCATAAAAGCCCGTGCTCACGAGGAGCTCTGCCCGACTGACAACCACCCTATCGCTGCTTAAAAGTACGGCAGCAACAACCGCTAAAAACAGTGCAAACTCACGGTCCTCTCTTCCTGATTTACTAGGAGGAAATTAGCCAACCCCGCGTCTTTTTGGGCTCTAAGCTGTCTCCATCTTTCATATACATCTCCAATATTTACCCGGGGTTTGGTACGTCTCTGGTCACACAACTGCCAAAACACAAACAGACATTCCGTCACGGAACGGAAATTTCAATTGAGAAAATACTGGCATTAGCATTGTTGTCAGAAAACTTAGTATTTCAGCTTAGCATGTTTCCTTAATATCTGATGACATATTGTGGTCATTTTTGGATTTAATACAGTAAATATATTACATATTGCACCTTTAATCTAACCTCCTCTTCAGTGACCCCAAAAAGAGCAATTAGAGGCTTTGGTTCCAATTTGATGTTTAACACCTGAGATAATGTTTGGAAGATCTCCATCCAGAACTTGCTAAGGCTGGGACATGACCAATACATGTGAAAAAGTGAGGCTTCAGAAATTTGACATTTAACACCGAGTAGGATCCGCCATTTCTTTAGTTTGTATTTGTTTATTTGCCAGTACTGTATGAAGGAAACTGTCTGCCCATGGTGGACGTGTAGCTCAAGATGCTTTGTGCTGTATTTGAATGAAGCATTAAGCTGGTGAATGAACAGAGACAGATATACCTTTACATTTCAGTTAGCCTCTAAATGTTCTACTATAAATATATTGCTTGTAATGTAATGCAGCTTTTAGAATGAACACATAAATAAACGCTACATATTGGAAAACTTTGTTCCTGAATGCGCTTTGAGTTTAGAATTGAAATAACTGTTATTTATGCATTCTGATGCCAGCTGTCAGTTCAAATCTATCATAACTTTACCTTGTTATGTAAATGTGATATCAGTTTACATGTTGATCTCATGTTTAATGTTAAGTACCTGAGTCACTTTTATATAAAAGTCACAACAGAAGTCTTATAGGTCTCACATACATAACACTTTCAAAACGGAACAAGTCAATGCTGCACTTTAAGGCTGCAGCAGCACACGTTAAAATACATAAAGAGCATTGTCATTGTATGCAGGCCTCAAGGATACAAACAAAAGTAACAGTAAATGTAAACAGAACTTTGTTAGTTTACAAAAAACGCCGCTGGGCAACTTAACGTCTTGTCATTCTATGCTTGTGCACCGTTCCCCCTTTTAATAACTATAGAAATAGATGAGAAAATGTATCAGGGGAGGGGTTCAAGGTCTGACACTGGGCCCCCAACGCTGCTGTCTACTTTTTTAATTTAGGGGTTTAGGGGCACGTAAACAGGAAGTATAATGTGGAATAATAAATCGATTCTGTGAGTTCTTTTGCTTCTAATTGTTGCAAATTAGCATCAATAAAAGTGATGGAGCCAGGTGTACCCATGCACAGACAACTATCACTGGATTACTTTGATCCTGAAGAAAACTTTAAAAACATGATGATTTTTAAGCAAATTCTGCAATTATAAGTAGCAGTTATTTTTTCTATGATTTTCTAGGAAGAACCATGTGTACCTCGTGTCTGTGTGTTTAGAATTTGCCAAGTTATGAGGAAAAAGTGAGATTTGTGATGCAAATTTTAGGAATCTAAGGGTTTTAAAGTACCTGAATAACGTCCATTATTGGCTGTGTGTCACAGCTGCACCTGCTGACAGTGTTAGTGAGCACTGAGCAGGTCAAATCGGCAGGCGAAAAATTTCGAAAACTAACTTCTCCTTAGTTTTAGAACACTGTTTTGCACCTGTCTCAGGTTTTCCCCCAGAAAAGTTGTTGGGTAAGTGTAAGGCCAGGTCGCAAGTGTCTTTTTTCAATGAAGGCCCGGCTTGGGCCAGTCCCAGACTGATGGCAGCATGAATGTAGAGCCCAATAGTTTCAGTGATACCAAATAATGGACGGAATTGCGAAATTAAGAATGTAAAAAGCTATAAGACCAACTCCATAAGGTCCTATATTAAGTCAGTGCTAAAAGCTAACTGGAGATTTGGAAATATGAATACGCCTAAGTATCCAACCGAGCCTTCCCACTGTAACTGTAGTTTAAAAAAACGTCTTAAAAATACATTTAAATTCCCACCCCTAATGGTTTAGACCTGGTGGGGGGCAACTAAGGCCCGGTGGGCTACCGGGCTTGCACAACACTGGGGGAAACCCTGTGTCTCTTTCACCTCACACAGGATCACACCTCTGTATTTGGGGATTTAATGTGGTAAGGGGACAAGCGTCTCTCAGCTCATTATGGTCATTATTAAAATCCATCTGTGACAAGAAAATGGCTATTCTTTACTTGTTCTTTCTTTCCCGCTGTTCTGCAAACGTAGAACAGAAAACTGCGCCTTGATAGCTGAGTGGTTACAGCGCATGCCATATAACTGCAACGTCCCATGTTCGATTCTGACCTTTGTTGCATGTCATACCCCTCTCTCTCTATTTTCCCCATTTCTACCCTGTCTTCTTTCAAATAAAAGCCAGAAAACTGTTTTCTTCCTTCATATTATAACCTTTTTTGGCTGACTGCTGGTAAATGGTGCCAAATATTGCGTGAGCATTACGGTTCTTATTGTCTTGTCAGCTCTGTCCTGTCTGAAAAAAGCCATAACGAACATTTACATTAGATACGCCTTCGTCTGATAGTTAAAGACAATGTTATATAATGTTATATATTCCATGTATGAAAGGGGCTTCGTGGATTTGATTTGCATCTGTATGGTTGTTGTTGCAGAATAATTAGGAATAAAACAAATATAGCACCGAACAACAAAGTAATTCAAAACAGAATAATTCGACGGTCAACTTTTTTTGCTGTCTATAGTATTTGTTATGGGTGTGGTTGTGGTGGGGGATGTAGCCAGAGGGCAAGTCAATCAGCCAGTCCTCTCAGAAACTGCAGCTAGAGAAAGAATGTGGCCCTTTAAAGCTGTTATATAATGTACTCTGGTTTCCAGTATACTATGTTCACCTGGAGGCAGGCTATGGGCCATATGGTGCAAGCACTATCTGTGACACTGATCAAACACTCCCAGTAGTACTGAGCAAACTTGCTGTAGTTTAACTTGTAGCAGGATTTTCATGATCTTGAGCTTCACATTAGCATATGTTACATATTGACAGTTCCCCTTTTTTTGCCAGCCACACGACCAAAGCCGGATGAAATGGAAAGATTACACTAGGCAGACTGCATTTAACATGCCCTTTCAAATGGATACTTTGTTATTTGGTGATTAAACAAGATTACTTTTAACTGCCACATGATTATTATGCTAATTTATTTATTTAGGTATTTTAATGCATCTAATTTAGGCACATTTGAAATGCCTGAGAGAAACTTGTGTAAAGCCTCTCTTTGTCATGTTCGTGTTTTTCATTATTCTTCCCCGCTTTGCTGCACCCTAAAGCATCCCAGAAAAGTGGTAGTGTAACTGTTATGGCTAACATACGCTAACATACTAACTACTACTGCTACTTACTACTATTAGCTAACATATGGAAAAGGAAAGAGATTTTTTACGGAGTTTTTTTTACTTTACTGTACTTTTTTATTAAAACAATATAATAATAATAATATATAGACTTAAAAATAAACAAGCTTAGAGGAAGTGTTAGATTGGAAATTTACATTTTCTTTTTTTTAAGATAATTTTTTTGCCATCTTTAGGCCTTTATTTGACAGGATAGCTTAGACTTGAAAGAGGAGAGAATGACATGCAGCAAAGGGTCGCAGGTCGGAATTGAACCAGCGGCCGCTGCGGCGAGGACCAAGCCTCTGTACATGGGGCGCATGCTCTACCAGGTCAGCTACCCAGGCATCCCGGAAATTTACATTTTAAAATTATTTTTAAAATTTAAAAAAAATATATTTTGACTTTCCTCCTTCTTACTGGGCCCCCTAGTGGGAAATGGGCCCTAGGCATGTGCCTAGAATGCCTCTGCCTAGATCCGGGCCTCCATACGACACAGTTTAACTCAAGTCATCCTTTAACATTATGCCTACCGTACACTAGAAGACTTTGAACAGACTTTGAAAAGACTAAAGTCTGACGCTATCTCACATCCAAAGACAATCATCTCACATCTTACGTTTAAGACTGTCATAATATGTAAAGACTGGGGATTTTGCAGGGTCACACATTGCAAGACTACAACTAGATTTGTTTTGAAAGATTTAACCAAGCTAGCTAGCTACAGCTAGCATTAGTTGTTAACTTAAGGGAAAGTGTGCAGATGTTCAGCTACAGCTAGCATTAGTTGTTAACTTAAGGGAAAGTGTGCAGATGTTCTGTTCTGCCGTACTTGCAGATGAACTTCTTCAGTACCTGGAGGTCCACGTTTATCCGCCGGTAAAACTCCCGTTGGATGACTCGCTTCAGAATGTTTGAAAATCTGCAACTTTCCTTCTTTAGCGTTTAGCTTAGCTCGGCGCCATAGCAACCATAAACAACACTGGCTCTAGCCGTTTAGTGCTTCCTGTTTGGTGCTGGAGGAAGTGCAACCGTTTGTTGTTGACAATGTTCACATAATTTAACTTCACTACCAAGACTTAAAACTTAGGATAATATCAAATACGTTTGATTTTGTTGTAACATCAAGACGGAAAAAGACTGACACAGAGTTTTATGACCACCTTACACCAAACGATTGAGACGACGGGAGCGCCCCAACTCTAGCAAGACTCTCATGATTACATTCCGATATTGGAAATTAGTCTGCGACAGTGGAATCGCTTGAAAAGTCGTTTGGTGTAAGGTCGGCATACGTGTGTGTGGATGTGGTGGGTGTTGGGGAAAGAGCTTAAAGGAGCTAGTTTCAAAATTACCCCAAAACACTATGGTAGACTTCTACACACTGCATGGTGTGTTGTATATCTGTTTCAGTTATCACTGTTTTGAATGTGATTGATGTTCAGAAACACTTTCTTTGTTAACAAAAATCTGTCTTTATTGCCCAATAAAGTAAACATAACAGGCAAAAACATTATATAAAAATATATTCTATTACAGAACCATTATCAACTATTAGAACCATAACTTACATGTCACACAGATATAAAAAAAGGCACTCAAATGTATAAAACTAAAAAAAGACACACAAGACCACAAACAAACAAAAAAACTACAGCTATTCTGAAATTCCAGACCCCAGTCTGATGCCTGTTGGCCAGTAACCTTTCCCTCCATACCCCATTTCTTTCATTAGTGTTCTGTATCATAACCAACAACAATGTACAGGTGCATGAACAGGAAGGAATTACAAATGATTACAATAATACAGTACCAATACAATAATGAATGGCTACAACATGAACGCATGACTCACTCCCATAGTTGCTTTGCAGCATATTTTGATTTAAGAAACTTCTGCTCGTTTTCAGCCCGAAAGTGGATCAGCTGCCGGGTTTCCTCCGGCGTCCCTGTGTGATACAGGACGGTAAATGTAAAGCACGTATCGATGTCTCCAAAGCAAGTAGTGTTATGCACTGATATCAAACGAAATTCGCTGCTAATGGAGTTTAGTTAAAACTGTAGACATGCATGGAGTCCATTCAAGGCAGAGAAATGCGGGACTGTTGTGCAAATAAGCAATGTAACGTTAGTGTAGCAAAGTAGCGATTTTTAAAAAAATGTTTCAATTAAGAACTTGTTTGCAAATATATATGTACAGGACTGTGTAGAGCACAAAACAAGACTGTCGTAATTTTTAAATCAATTATTTAAGCCGAAAATACTTACATTTATGGGACTCTCTGGTTGCCTTTGTTGCCGGTTGCGCAGTGTATTCTGGGTACCCCTCGGTTTCAAGTAAACTCGTGACTTTGCTTGGTTTTAAGGGGTATCTACTCCTTCCCCTTAGCCCTACCCCTCGATCAAAATGAGAATTGGGATTGCCCTTGCTCTCACCTGAACGCGCAAAACTAAGGGGAAAGGGTAAGGGGAAGGGGTAAGACAGAGAAATGAGATTCAGCTTAGTCTGCGACAGTAGAATCGCTTGAAAAGTCGTTTGGTATAAGGTCGGCATAAGTGTGTGTGGATGTGGTGGGTGTTGGGGAAAGAGCTTAAAGGATTAAACTAGTTTCAAAATTACCCCAAAACACTATGGTAGGCTATGTCTTGGAAATGATCGGCAGTAAACTATACACAATTTGCATTGCATAGGCTAAAAGATATGCACAGAACTCAGGTGTAAAGTAGTGAAGCCTGTCTTTGTTTTTGAGAAATGTATACTCCCCTCGTCCTAAAATGGTCATAAGTCAATACTAGAGTGGCCTACTTCCTTGTTTACTGCTGCACAGGTATGAATGAAATGCAGAGAAGGAGAATGACACTAAAGGAGCGTCTGTCTCCACAAGATCATCGGTTGAGTGTTTGATGGTTATTTATTTGTACTTATGACATAATCACTGTGAAACAATCATAAAATAAGTGTTATTTCTATCATTCACAGCTTGTTCTGCTCTCGCTCTCTCTCTCTTTCTTCGCTTGTCTGAGCTCGCAGCACACGTCTGCAGGCTGCCGAGAGCCTACCGTACAATACTTTACTTTTCAAAACAGATGTTACAAAGTGCTTCACAAGTCAATAAACACAGGTCAAATGAGGCAAACGTAAAAATAGTAAAGTAATTGGAATTCAATGAGGAATTCAAGTAGGCCCTACAAAACACTAGTTCTGGTGGTGTACAGCTCGTCTGGAGTATGTGACGTTAGCTGTTCACTGAATATGATGTGTAACCCGCCCCCCACCAAACTATGTTGACTGGCTCGTTTTGAATTTGGCTGAACGCCATTCAAAGAAACCTGGTCATGGGTGTGAGAGTTATTTGGCACACTTCATAAGTCTTTTTGTGCTGTAACTATCTAAGCTGAGTTAGAAAAGCAAGACTAGGTTGAAACGTGTATGGTCGATGTGCTTAATTGTGGCCAAATTGTTACAGGGATAGTCAGCGGTGGTGACTGTCTATAATGTAAACATAGATATTAAATATTCATATGTAGTGGTCCCAGTAATATTTATTCGTCGTGTACTGAAGTAGCATATCAAATGGCATGGTACAGATACGTTTAAGACAAATAATTAAGGACTGCTTTTCAATGTAATCATGCTATTTTCAATAAGTTGTTGTTCTGGGTTACTTATCTAAAGTGTTATGGTGTAATTAAAGGTACTTTGTTAAACAGACCAGACCTAGGTCGCACCCAAGCGGCAACTTACGGGTCTGAAAAGTGAAGCCAATGCGGAAGTGCTTTAAACCTGCATTCTATCTCATTTCCAGCAGGGGGCGACTCCACTGGCTCCGAAAAGAAGTCTGTTTCTATAGAAGTACATGGCAAAGTGACCCTACTTCTCACTTGATTTATTACCTCAGTAAACACATGCCTTAAAGGTACAATATGTAACAGTTCTGCATTAAAATGTCTAAAAATGACTATACCTATGTTATATATTTTGTTGAGTTGTGTACTTAACACTGTGTTTCCAACAACGTTCAAACCCAGAGAAATCTGTTATTTTATTTTATTATATTTTAATTTTAATGAATTCAGATGATATGTTCAGAGTAATCGTAAATCATACAATCTCACAGAAAGAATAACACTCAGTAACTGTTATACAGCTTGCTTTCTGCCACACAGTATCATGTTGTCATTGATTACATGCCACTTACAACACAGTAATACAGCATTGTTCTTATTTATTGATACATTTCAATCTTATTTATTGATGCATTTCAATATCGATTGATCCAGCTTAACGTAATGTGCTACGTTGACAAGTAACGCTAGCGTTAGCTCATGCTAATGCTCGGTGGGGAATGTTATAAGGCTACAACATCATTCAAGAAGTTATTTTAAGTATAATTGTTTTGATCAAGGTAAAGTTGCCATTAAACAGCACTGGGCTAACCCACGATTACATTCGCCAGCTAACATTAGCTAGCTGTATAGATAGAAGACAAATCTAATGCTAATTTAGCCAGCTATCCCACCCGTTTTTTTCTGCCTCACTCCCTGCCGCTAAGGGACTAGTTCATTCGGGATGAGAGCGGACGACAGCCCCAGGGACACGACACATCCACAGTTAGCCAGCAGCCAGCCACTCTTATAAACTTACAGAAATCCGAACCCAGCCAGCACAAACTCCAGCACCGGTTGATAACGATGCTAATGGCAGTAACAGAAAGTTATATGTTCCGTGTTCCGGGAAACAGACCATATCTCCCCAGGTGTCCGAGTCTGGCTGGCCGTGGTGTTGTGCTGAAATTCTCCACCCTTTAGTGGTCTTCTTTACAGTTAAATTTGACCCACAAATGGTGACTGTCCTGTGGACAAAAGGTGAAGGTGGGGACAGTCCGAAAGCAACACCCGATGTAGCTAGGCGTATCCTTGGCCGACCCGCGGCCCCAAAGATACTCGCTAGCCAGCCCCAGCCGTGAAGTAAGTCTCTCAGCGTATCCTCGGCCGGTCCGGGTCCGTGCCTCTGCACCAGAGATACTTGGTGGTAGAGCTGGGGGTAAACGATTATTTATTAAACGATTAATCGGGCGATTATTTTATCGATTAGTCGACTAATCTAACGACTAATTGGACGATTAATATAACGATTATTTTTCTGTTGCTCGATTAATAAAAACCATAATGTATCTCAAATAAATACCAAAAAATTCTTAATAATATATTTTATTAAACAATTTTGCACAGCAAAAAATCTTCTGCTTTACACAAAATAAAATAATTATTTTACTGTTATACAAAATGAAAGGCCAGCCTGTTTACTCTTTTACAGTACCAACATAACTCTCTTGTTCAAAAAAATCAAGTTGTAGTGCAAAAAAGAAAAACACTGTGCAGTGCACAGTACAGACATTCCTTGGATTGTTTAACACAACATAACAGTCCCAACATAAAACCTGATGCATAATCAAACTGACTCTCTTAACTGCTATTCTGTAGGTTTACATGCTAATGCAGCTGTGCACTTTGGTGGTGCTAGGCTAACCAACGCATCTTAGCTCTCTGTGCAGTTTGTTCGTGCTAGGTTAGTAGCTAACGTTCACGTTAGCTACTATAGATAGCTGTGTTCTGCAGCTGTAAGCTAGCTACCATTCAAGCCAACATTAGATGATAACTAACGTTAGCTAAACACAGCTGCCTAGGCGCCAGTAGCTAGCTAACGTTAACGTTAGCTACTAACCTAGCACGAACAAACTGCACGGAGAGCTAAGATAGTTAGCTAGCACCACCTAAGTGCGCAGGCTACACAACACACTACACAAACATGAAATTAATTTAGCTAACGTTAGTACTTGGGACTATATTTTAAGTATTCCCATACCCTCGATGATTAAGGGCGAGCTGTTTTTTTAGGACTTCTTCTTTTCATGGGGCTTTTTGCAGGGCTTTGTTGGGAATTCTGTGAGGAGGTTGCTGTTTCCTGCAATGTTTTGGTCTCCCACATGTGTGTGTGGCGAAGCGTCGACGCAAAAATACGACGTTGACGTAATTTTGACGTTGATGCGTCGACGTCATCGACGCGTCGCTGCAGGCCTACTTGGTGGCCAGCCCCAGCTGCGAAGTAGCTAAGTCTCTCAGAGGTGTTGAGTATCATTACAACAAGGCTAGTGCTAGCTAGTGTTAGCTTGCTTGGTCGCTAACTGGTCAACTAGCTAGCTAACGTTAGCTACCAATACAAATCAAATCAAGAAAACGTAATTATGTGGGGGAAACTGCAGCTATTTATCAGCTATATTTATTTATCAGAATGACATGAATAGACGTTAACTAAACGTAACAAGGATAACACTGTAATGAATAAACCTATCCATGAACAGATCTATTTTAATCGGCAATTGTATTAAACTTCAACTCCCATAATGCCACTACACAACATCATCAAAAGTCTGTGTTTACATCCATTGTTTTGATTGAGAGACCCCTAGCGGCAGAAAATTACATATTGTACGTTTAATCGCTAGTTTCAAGTCTTCTTCAATACAGCATAATGTTCATTAAGTAAATGATGGTCCCATTTAGAGCTGGGCAATATATCGATATTATATCAATATCGTGATATGAGACTAGATATCGTCCTAGATTTTGGATATCGTAATATTGTAATATGGCATAAGTGTTGTCTTTTCCTGGTTTTAAAGGCTGTATTACAGTAAAGTGATGTACTTTTCTGAACTAACCAGACTGTTCTATTATTTGCCTTTACCCACTTAGACATTATATCCACATTACTGATGATTATTTATCAAAAATCTCATTGTGTAAATATTTTGTGAAAGCACCGATAATCAACACTACAATATCGTTGCGGTATCGATATCGCGGTATTTGGTCGAAAATATCGTGATATTTGATTTTCTCCATATCGCCCAGCCCTAGTCCCATTTATTTTAAAATAGATAATAAAGCAGGAGATGCTTTAGGGGCGTAGCTACACACTGACCTGTCAATCAGGACAGAGGCATAGCAATGCTAACCATGGCGCTGTGTACATTAAAATAGCTGTAAACTTGTTTTTGGGTGTTGTCCATGTTTTTGTGTTAAACTTTGACCTTCTCACTGTGTGTTTTTACTCCAAAATAACTGGAACATTTTGCTTGCCTAAAATGTTGTAAAAAATTTGTTCAGCGTTCTGCCAACCAAGCTAGCTAGTGCTAGCCTTAGCTGGTAACTTAAGGGAAAGTTTGCCGATTTTCAACCAACTCTGTGTACTGCCGTACATGCAGATTAAAAGCGCCAGTACCCTTAGGTTCGCTTTTACTATTCGGCAAAACTCTGCTGGATGACTCGCGACAGAAGGGTTAAAAATCTGTGACTTTCTCTCATTTCGCATTTAGCTAAGTGCAGCGCCATTGAAACCATACATGACACTGGCTTAGATGCGTCATCCTCCCCAGCTCTGCTCTTTTGTCCAAATATGGTCACTTCTTTTTTTCTTCTTCTTTTTTTTAACGATTATTTTTTGGGCATTTTTAGGCCTTTATTCGACAGGACAGCTGAAGACATGAAAGGGGAGAGAGAGGGGGAATGACATGCAGCAAAGGGCCGCAGGTCAGAGTCGAACCGGGGCCCGCGAACCCCAGCCCGCTGTAATTTTTTACAAATTGGTCAAATGTGGTCACTTCTGGTCGAAATGCCAACTCCCGGCTTCAAAACGGCAGTCCACAAACCAATGGGTGACGTCACTGATGCTACGTCGACTATTTCTACAATCTGACAATTTGAACAACAGACATGCCGAGCTATGTAAGGATGATCTTTATAGACTATATCTCAGCATTCAATGCAATCATTCCAGACATACTAGTTAGCAAACTGTCTGAGTTAGACCTCCCCCTTCCCACCTGTACCTGGATAAAGAACTTCCTTACAAAATTGTTAAACTTAAACTATACCGATGACAGCACTCCAACCCAACCCGCCAACACCATCATCAATCATTCACAGATGACAATACTGTGGTCGGACTCATCTCAGGTTGTTAAGAAGGCACAGCAGCAAATTACACTTCCTGAAAGTATAGGCTGTGAGAAAAGCTGTGGGTGGCCTTCTACCGCTCCCCCATTGAGAGTGTACTGGCGTACTGCATCTCAGTGTGGTACAGTGGCTGCTCAGAATCAAACAGCAGAGCTCTTCAGGGGGTCATCAACACCGCACAGAAAATCATTGGCTTCCCTCCTTATTAGACATCTCCAGCTCTCCCTGCCTCAGCAGAGTCAACAACATTCTGAAGGACCCTTCTGGATGCCACCTGTTTGACTGTTTGCCCTCTGGCAGGCGCTACAGGTCCCTCAAAGCACGGACCACCAGACTTAAGAACAGTTTCTGTCCCTGGGCCATACGCACCATCAACTCTAGGGATGCTAATTTTGATTTCTTTTTATCTGACCTTTTATCGGTCAACCCTCGTTAACCGATCGTTGACCATTAACCGACAAGCTGAAGTCCCAGGTCACCCGTCCAGGAGTCTCAGCTTTCCATCTTCCATGTCAGCAGACAGCTGCAGACTTGTACCTGTTGTGCAGCCCAGCTGTTGCGTGCATTATCGTGGACACGTACAGCCACTTTCCTGGAACCGCTTGTGCGATCGCTTGACCAACACAAGTCTGCAGCAGTCCGCAGAGCACCCCAGCCTTTCTCCACATCATCCACCTACGAGGTTGTTAGCTGTGTGTCTACCTAGCAGTTAAGAAATAGATGTATAGCCTATCTTTCTTTTACCATGCATACATTTTTTTTAAAATAACCTTTTAATTTTAAATATTGTTATTATCCGTTTAACTGATCTGAACTTCTTATTCTTAGTTACCTGGTTAAGCGGTTAATGGCCCCTCACGTGCAATATGCGAGGGCAAACCTACTGGATCTTGTGCAATAATTACATTTATTCTAGTGCAAAACAAACTCTAATTCTAGTGCAAATTGACATTGTATTTATTTATTTACTTATTATTTTAGAGCCTGTTGTTGTCAGCTTTGGATAAACTGACTGCCTCTCAACAACCACTTTGTCTCTTATGGACTAATAGTGTAGTGGCAAAAAAAACCTCATACTTAAATTTTGGAAAAAAGCTGAAGTTCCTCCAGTGAAATTGTGGATTTCAGAGTTACACAGTGACACACTGCACCTAGAACGAATTAGGTTTATCCTGAATGATAAACTGGATCAATTTTTAAACATATGTTCCCCTTTTATTTTGTATCTCGATCAACATACAAACTGAACACAAACCCAAAAATCCCAAATAGTGCTGGATGGGCGGGTTAATGGGTAGTTAGAAGGTAGTTATATTTATCATTTTTTTCTTCTTTTTTTCCCTCTTTTTTTCCCTTTCTTCTTTGCTCTGCAAATCTGCACTGCTTTGCTTGTAAAAAGCAAAGCAGTTACATGTTGCATATAAATGTCAATACTTATGCACAAATGCTTTCAATAAAAATATTTGAAACAGGAATATGGGTGCACTTATGGACTTAACAGTTAATACCTCCAAAACTGTGCAGGACATACTGTACATACAACTCCATGTAGCTGTATTCCTCACCTACATGGAGCTGAGGAACGTGGGTCTTTCCCAGCATTATTTCCCAGCAGATCACGCCTCATCTCGCTTGTCTCCTAAACATTACAACCACCATAAATTGGTTTTGCTTAAAAAGTCTCTAGACTTGCCCAGCAGCAGGACAATGGAGTCTTTGTGCCTCCCAAACACCACCTCGCTTGGTTTAGCAAACTGCAGTTCAGCAACTGGCATGCCACATGCAGTTGAGTTGAGGCGGAAAGGGTGGAGAGAGGCTGGTTTGGTTGGATGTGTTTTTGGTTTTGCAGCATAAATTGGCCAGGGTCTTTTATGACTTGTCCATGTTGATACGCCTCTTAAAGGATTGAAGAAATATAAGGCATGATCAATAAAGCAAATCAATGCAGGTTGCTTCTAAGGTTCGTTGTTCTGATCGATTCAGACATGAGAAAGTTTATTATCCAGTCAATCATGCTTTTCAGATGACATGAGGTGCAGTGTGATGCAGGTTGAGCGAGAGCAGCATCAAATACAATGTAAATACTATTAGGTGATGACATGACAGCTCTTTGAAATGGCTGCAGGGTTGCCTCAGAAACATCCGGTTTCATTGAATAAAGATCCCAGATTTGGTACTTTGTTGTTACCACACATTCAAATGCCTCCACTTCTTCTGAGATGAGTGGATAGTATGCTTTCTATTTCTATATAGGGGTGTTGAGCTGAGGATGAGGATCAAAAACAGACATAACTGTAGGTCTCAGAAAGGAAGAATGTAAGAAATCAATAGCTCAACAAGGTTGACCTGAAGACCAAGAAAATAAAACTTGCACACTTGACTGATCCAGCTGATGATATTTCATTTTTTGCTCATCCTCCTTCACATGGAGGTCAGAAGTCAGCTTCACAAGGGCACCTCATCAGGATTTCAGGGCCTTAAATTATTTCTTTTTTCCTATCTTATCACACCACCCTGTTTCTTTCTGCTGGACCATCCAGGCATTCGCAGCCTCGCTGCATTCTCTCAGTCAGCTCAAAATGGGCAGCAGGTTGCATAACACGGCCTACTGAGGTTTCACAGCCTTTAAACCCCTGCGACAGAAGCTTCCCGTGTTTAGATAATGCTTGGGCAACCTCGGTTAATCCTCTGCTAGCCGGCTGTAGGAGTTGAGCTGGCCTAGTGGGTTGAGTTCATCAAGGTGGGGCTTATAGATGGAGGGAGTCCAGGTAGGGTGGGAAACAGGAACCTGTTTGTTTTTGGATTGGAAAATGAGCTACAGGTTGTTGGCTGTAGTGTTTAGTTAGTGTTTTAGTCACATAGAGAGACAATATGTCATATAATTATATCACCAGCATTTTCTTATGAAACAGTAATAAGGAAGCATAGACTAATTATGGAAACAATAATGTAATAACTCTACATGATCAAATTGGTGGTTTCAGTTTTTCTGACATTTCATTTGGCAAACATGACAAAGTCAGAGCAAAGAAACCCCAATAATTATTGACTCCACTCAGGCTATAATTCACATTAATACGTTTTTCGTTTGAAAAACGCATATCTTTTACTTCGTTTACGCCTCACGTCCACACTACCCTTCAGTGTTGGGCCCAATATTATTCATTTTATATATGTTGCCTCTGGGTCAGATTATTCGCAATTTTAAACATTTCTTATCATTTTTATGCAGATGACATACAGCTTCATTTTACTTTTAGGCAGAATGAGACATTCAAACTTACTAGGCTCCTAGATTGCATAGACGCCATAAACAACTGGATAGCTGAAAGCTTTTTGCAGCTGAACCCAGATAAGACCGAGGTTTTAATCATAGCACCAGACAGTGATATTCCTCTGATCAAGCAGAACCTTGGGCCTTTGTCATCTGCGTTCCGGCCCACTCTAAGGAACCTTGGGGTAACATTTGACAAATCCCTATCTTTTGAAACTCACATCAAATCATTGACCAAATCCAGTTTTTTTCACTTGCGCAATATTAGTAAATTAAGGGCTCTGGTCTCTCAGTCAGAACTAGGGATGCTCATCCATGCATTCATTTCTTCCCGTATTGACTATTGTAATTCGCTTTTCTCCTCACTCAATAAATCTGTTCTTCACCGCCTGCAATCCATTCAAAACGCTGCTGCTAGGCTTCTTACTAGATCAAACAGGCGCACTCATATCACCCCTCTACTCTACTCCCTTCACTGGCTTCCTGTAACCTACAGGATCCAATTCAAAATTCTTACTATAACCTATAGGGCTCTACATGGTCAGGCCCCTGATTATCTTGCCAACATAATTCACTTACACACCCCCTCACGGTCTCTAAGGTCTGTCAATCAAAATTTGCTATCCACGCCATGCACTCGTCTGAAGACATGGGGGGATAGAGCCTTTGCTGCTATGGCACCCAGACTCTGGAATGCTCTACCAACCAGCATTAGGTTTGCTGAGAATGTGGACTGTTTTAAGGGACAAGTGAAGACTCACTTGTTCAGGCTAGCTTTTGGGTAGCCTGTGTCTTTTATTTATTGATATTGTATCTGTTGTATTTGTATTTTATTCTATTTGACTATTTTTACCATGTTTTTATTGTCTATGCATATTGTAAAGCACTTTGTGACCTTGTCTGTGAAAAGCGCTGTATAAATAAAATTTACTTACTTACTTACTTACTACTCTGGGTTTAGAGCCCCTAGACGTTTGGAAATGCCGGGGTTGTGTTGTGGTCTGGACGGTCAGAAACGGAGACCATTGGAAACGATCCCCGTTCGTTACTTGATTGGCTCTTATCAGTCCCGAACGTGTTCTTCCGCGATTCGTCACGTGACCCTTTTCTTTCTTTACAAACGACACGGGCCTTGACTACCGGTGGTTAATTCAACATGGATAAATACTTACTGCCGTTTCTGACCTTGTAGTTGATGCTGGCAGCTGTTGTGCAATTCAGTTCTGCATTAAATAATGCTACTACTGCCTACATGCGCAGGAGGCAAGATGTTATTGGATCAATTTGCAACAGTTCCCATGTCCATCGGCGTTATCAGCCTTACCCGTACGTGCATTGCTAGTGTTCGTAAATGGTCTGAAATATGCGTTTTCAGACGTGTTGGTATGAGAATAGTCTATATCGACGACGAAAATATGAAATTAAAACTCAGTTTGAAACTGGAATCATCACTGGATCACTGGATGGCATTGTTTCTCCACAGTATGATTATTTTTAAATACATAAATATGAAATTGTTCATATTTGTCTTAATTTCTCCACTTTTCATCGAGGGGCCCAGAAATTCCCCAGTGGTTTAATTATTATTGTAGAAGTCCATTCACCCACCTGCTCCTGTTTCACATCTGTTCACTCCATTAAGTTTGACCTTCCTGAATTGAAACATTGTTCATGAATTTAACTATTCCCATGAAACGAGTCTTGTTTTCCCTGTCGGTCACAATGGCTTTTGTTTAGCTAAATGTCCTGACCTCATAAATATTCCCTTTCTTCCCCTCTGCCATAGCAGCACATGTGGGAAGATAACAGTACCAATCATTATTTTCTTTATGATAGCCTTTTTCCATGTGAGTGCAATCACTCCCTCAGTAATAAGGATCTGCTGCAAGAAAATGTCACAGTGGCAAATTAGCTGAACGGTCCTTTACCCTCAAAGCTAGAAACATAAAATGACTTCATCTTTTCTGTCTCCGTCTCCATTAGGCAGCCTGTGTTTCCTGGCCTGTATCAGCCATTCTTCCCCACCATGCTGATAACTGTGCAAACAGCAACATATTTTAGTTGTATTTGTAGAGGGTGGAGCTGGAAAAGACACTTGGTTTCTAGGTATCAAATGTGCGCCGCCTGATGTCTCGCTGTCAGTTAAATGGAAGAGTTTGTTTTTTTCATTCTTTGATCTTTTTGAAGGAACAAAATAAAATCAGGTTAATCATATACAGTATAATACTAGAAAATCTGCTACAGCTGTTGTTGCAGTAAAATCAATGTAACTACAGACAGTGCACTTCTTATCTAATGCACTACACCTCGTCGTCCGTAAAGCTGCAGCTTGCAGTCCATCAAAGTCAGCCTGGTCAGCAGAATATGTCTGTAAATAACACTAAGTGACTACAGTGGCAGGCAGAGCCCTGCACACAGCAGCCTGCAGTGGCTTTATCGACCTGCCGCTCTCCAGCCACATGAGAGCCGCCATTAATCAGTCCTCAGGAGCAGGGCGATCCTGGCTTTTCTTTCCCGTGAAAACCTCATCCTTCCGTCTGATGTTCAGTGTTTTCCCTATGGCTTGTGGGCCATTATGTTTACCATATCTGTGTCTAAAACGTTGGAAAAGCTAGAGCAGTTAAATCAATAACGCTAAAAAAAAAATGTAAAGACAAAACTTGCTAAAGAAGTCCACTGGGTCAACTACAACCATTAGATCTGAGCAAAGTGATGTAGTTAGTTCGGATGCTCACATTGATTTTACATTCAAAACGGCTTGAGTGCTGCGCTTTACGGCGGATTTCCACCAACTGCGGTACGGCTGCGGATCGGCTCCGCTGCGTGTTGGCTCTGTGCTCCGCCATCCTTCAATACCCACCAGGTCCGTATTTGTTGCGGAACGGCTGCGGCCATGACTGACAGCTGAAGTCACGAGGACCCACGAGATCTCGAATTCACGTATGATCGCGCGATATAACAGGATGTAGTTTCTATAAACAGAATCACAAAACCAACAACAGTTTGTTTCCATTACGACAAATACAATTGAACAAGGTGCTATATATATATATATAAATCTTTCGGTTCAGGCACCGTTTTAAAAGTATCGTTGTATCATGTTGATAAGAGCATTAAAATGAGAAAAAATAATGGGACAAAAAGAAATCAAGGGACATATAATATAAAAATGTGCGATTAATTGCGAGTTAACTATGACATTAATGCAATTAATCGCGATTAAATTTAATCGTTTGACAGCACTAGAAAATACACATATTGACTTTAATGGAAACCTATTGACTTTAATTAATTAATGCTTCTGCATAAAATCTACGCCAAGGCTACGTACGTAGGTACAAGACACAAACCTATGCCAGACCCTACGCCATAGCCTGACATGTACCTCTCGAAAAATGTAACCACACGTCGCGGCGACGCACGTCGCTCGGCCGTGGCTTGGTAGCGTTGCATTTCCCCCGACTCATTTCCTGGTTCTCCTTCTCCGTAACCAACATGAAATCAAGGAGAGGGTTAACTTTTCCTGCTCCAGATTTCCCACCGTGGTCAGAAAGAACAGGGGAGACACTTTGTTTCTCTCACTATGACTAGAGTCGCTACTCGCTCCGAAGAGAATTACCTTCACTCTCTCGCTCGCTCTACCTTCACACTTCTGTGGATTGTGATTGCATTAAGTCTATAAATCTTACTAACATGACATAACATTATGGGAGAGACATGAAAGATGAAAGCGACAGGTCAAGCAGCTAAATCAGCTTTAAGATAAGATATTTTTTTGCAGATGGAGGATATAGTTTTTAGCATTTAAAGGCACATTGTTTGATTCTTCACTTGCAATTCGTTGAATGAGATTGAAAAAAATGAATTGTATACGTTTATCTATCTTTTACATTCAGTATGATTTTCATTCGCTAGTAAGAGTTGTACTACATTTCATTAAAGGAATACAATATCTAAACATTTCATTACAAATCATGTAAAAGTTATGTTCTGGGAAAAGAAACGAGACAAAAACATTCTGGGTTTTATACTAAGCAAAGGAGGAAGTAACAGCGACATTGGTTTCAGGTGGTTTCAGTTAACTCCAACCCGAGACTGAAAACCATCTTTGCTAGACGTCTTCTTTCCGATCCCAGGCACAGGCCAAGTTTTGAATTCCAGAATTTGCCTACAAGTGTGATGTGATGGTCACTGACCTGGAAACACATTTGTATCTTGAGGAGCCTCTATAAAGATGGACTGGCAGCCCTGGCGAGAGTCTTGCTTAGCTGGGAATACTTGGACCCTGTCCAGTGAGTGCTTTCTCTCTGAGGCCTTTACAAAAACATGATCTATTTACTCAGAAGTGGGACAAACAGCCTGTTCTTTTGTTCCTGCCATGTTCTTGCTCATTTAACCACCAATTTAAACATATCGATTATGTATTTTTACGTTTGGTGTTTTTATAATAAATTGGATTAGTCAGTCACCTTTTCAGTCAGTGTTTTTTTTACCTCATTGATGATCAACATCTTTTCAGCAGTTTCAACAGTTCAGTACGATGAGGACATTCACGAGTCAGCCCTCCGTCCCTGCTCATGTTGGAGAATGGCCTAAATGGCCCATACCTAATAGCACATCAAAGTGAGTCACAAGACTTTCTGCACATGGAACATTTTCCCACCGGATTTCTGTGGCTAAAGCTGGATTACAGACGTGTCATTATGGCTCATAGTGGCGTTTTCCCACGACTTGGTTTTATTGTTTTATGTTATTATACCAGCAGCTACCAAACATTAAAAATTAACAATGTAGGTCCTTGTAAAATGTATTTACTTGCAGCCGAGATAAGTATATGTTTTACATACAGTAACGCATCAGATCCGACACCTTTTTGGTGAGGCTTACTGCTGAGGGGAAAAACAGTTTTTATGGTGTGAGGTTTTGGTCCTGATGGAGCGTATCCTCCTGCCAGAGGGGAGGGGTTCAAACAGTGTGTGTCCGTGGTGAGAGGGATCGGCTACAATCTTTCCTGCCCGCTTCAGCTTCAGCTTCATTTACACAATGAGATTTTTGATAAATAATCATCAGTAATGTGGCTATAATGACTAAGTATTGGCACCAGATCCACTCTATCCAAAACCGCCAGTTTTTCTCTAACTATTGATAACTCCCCCGTTTCACCCACCCCCCAGGTTAAGAGTCTGGGTGTCATCCTTGACAGCACACTATCCTTTCAACCCCACATCAATAACATTACCCGGTCTGCCTACTTCCACCTACGAAACATCAATCGCCTCCGCCCCTCCCTTACTCCCCACACCGCCATTCTTGTCCACAGTCTCGTCACTTCCCGTCTGAATGACTGCAACTAGTGTAAAGTGTCTCGAGATAACTCTTGTTATGATTTGATACTATAAATAAATTGAATTGAACTCTCTCCTCTTCAGCCTCTCTCACAAATCCCTCCATAAACTTCAACTGGTCCAGAATTCAGCTGCCCGCATCATAACTCGAACCCCCTCCATCCACCACATCACTCCTGTCCTCCAACAGCTCCACTGGCTCCCGGTCCAGTTCCGTATCCAATTCAAAGTCCTCCTGTTTGAATTCAAGGACATCCACAACCTCGCCCCCCCATATTTGTCTGATCTCCTCCAGCGTCCCACTCCCTCCCGCTCCCTCAGATCCTCTTCCTCCATACACCTGTCTGTCCCCTCCGCCCGTCTCACCACCATGGGGAGCAGAGCATTCAGCCGCTCTGCTCCCCGTCTCTGGAACTCATTACCACCCCAACTCAGAAACATTGATTCATTCCCCCATTTCAAATTGCAACTCAAAACACATCTGTTTAAAACTTCCTATTCCATTTGATGTCAATTGCTCTGCCTCTTTCTGTTGTTTTATTGCTGTTGTATTCTTTTTTTTTTTTGCTGCTTTAATGTCTTTTATAACCCTGTACGGTGTCCTTGAGTGCCGAGAAAGGCGCCTTTAAATAAAATGTATTATTATTGTTATTATTATTAAGTAGGTAAAGGCAAATAATAGAACAGTTACAACAGTCTAAGTTCAGAAAATGACATCACTTTACTGTAATGCAGCCTTTAAAACCAGGAAAAGACAACACTTATGCCATATTACGATATTACGATATCCAAAATCTAAGACGATATCTAGTCTCATATCACGATATCGATATAATATCAATATATTGCCCAGCGCTATGCTGCAGTCTGCTCTTGTCTTTCGCGGAGGCAGCAGCGGACCAGATGGTGGTGTCATTTGATTTTGTCAATGAATCACTGCAATGGTATTTGATCTGGTATTGTTTCCACTGTCAGCCACGCCACACGGAACAAAATACCTACTGTAGATGAGCTGAACAATTGTGGTTTTGTTGCCAATATGTAACCATGACAACAATAACCATGTTTGACCTTACTCAGTTGAACCGTTAGGCTGCAGGCTGTATGTCAACACAATAAATGGCTATTTTCCATTTTTGTGGTGTTTGTCTGTATATTCTGGCGTTACTCACCAAATAGTATTGTTTGTATCCTTGAGGCTTAACAAATATGTTGATTTCCTTCCTTGACAAACATTTGCGAAGCCGTTTTTTTCCTAATCGTTGGAATGACTTGCATTGTTTGCTTGTCTGCATTCATAGTTAACATGCATGTTTACTTATTCTTCCCCGACTTTGCTGCCACATTGCTGCGTTTCTTGAGTCGGTCATAGAAAACATTTCTGTCATTCAGAGTTATGTCTATTCCAACACTTAGTTTTTGTGGCTGAAGAGCTGCGAGGTTTTGTCTTATTGCTACAATGAGTTGTAGATGGAGCTGTAATAATTCCTAATTTTGCTGTACAATTGATTGCCTCAGAAATAATTGCGATTAACAATATTACAATAAAATTGTCTCTTTCAGTCAAATTTGAATTATTTTTTTATACAGATTAAAGTTTTGAATGAATCCCAAGATTATTAGAGCCACTAACTGCTTACTGTTGGTGGGCACTTAGTCTCCCATTGCCAGACCTTCCTCCACGGCGCTGCGGAGGAGGCCTGACTAGTCCTCACAGCATTCCTGGATGGGAGAAAAATGTGCTCTGGTTTATTGGCATTTCTTTAAACCAATCACAATCGTCTTGGGCTTTGCTAAGCGCCGGACGGAGCCACGGTGCCGCTGCAAAGCAGCCTCGGGAAGGAACTTGTTTTGGTGGAACATGTGCACGTAGAGAGGCGAGTGTGTGATGAGAATTTTACCCCAAGAAAAGATAAATATAGTGTGTGATTGTCCGTTCTAACTCGGAGGATGTTTCCCGAATCGACTGGAGTTTAGAATGCCAACACAAAGACAGCGGGAGGTGAGGGACATCCGGCGGAACCTTCGGCGGCACCAGAACTATACCGTAAATGAAACGTCGTCCATATAGACTAGTGGGCACTCATCAGACACGCTGAAAGCTGTTTCAAAAGCTATTACTTATACCAGTCCTAGCAGTCTTTGCAACTTGTAGGAGCTTGAATATTCTATATTTGTTGTCTGGCTCTCAACGGTAAGCCTATTTGTTCCTACTGAAGATGTAAATATTTATCGTATTATTGAGTCAAAATAAACTACTGTGTGTGTTCATGGTAGAGCTGAAACAATTAGTTGATGAATGTCTTACTCGATCAACAGAAAATCTGCAACTATTTTCATAATCGATTCATCGTTTTAGTCAAGCGACAAGACCAAATATTCAGTGATTTCACTTCTCAAAAGTGAGGACTTGCTGTTTTTCTTTGTCATTTGATTGTAAACCGAATATATTTGGGTTTTGGACTGTTTTGAAGTTGTAAAGTTGGCTTTGGGAAATTGTGATGGATTTTTTTTTTTTTTTTTTTATAGTTTTCTGACATTTTATTGACAAAATGATTAAATCAGCAGATGAATCAATAATGAAAGTAATCGTTAGTTGCAGCCCTAGGTAATGAAGAACGTGTCACCCAGTGCAGCAGTGCGGCTCATTGATTTGTTTTTAACAACAATGGAGGTCTATGGCACAGAAAATATATATGAGGCTGTGATACACACAATACATGTTAGTTCAATGTTGGTTTGAGTCGTATTATGGGATTTGCTGACATCAAGAAAAAAATAGAATGTCAGAAGACTTATTCTTTAAATAATATTATTACTATACGGCTCTGAGTTCTGACAGAATATAACGGCATATACCTACTTACAGTATGACAGCGAAAACACACCTGTTGCACAAGTGTATAGCCGGCGTAGCGTAGATACGTGCCTGATCCCGCGCCTTGCCATTCATACCGGACGCGCATTTCAACGCACTGATCACAAAGAAATCCTTCTCCTCTCGTCTCTCTCTCTCTCTCTCTCTCTCTCTCTCTCTCTCTCTCTCTCTCTCTCTCTCTCTCTCTCTCCCTCCGATAGAAAGAGGACCTCTACGCGAAAAAATCGTGACCAATCAATAAATCAAAATAACAAGACCATTTCACGAACTGTCGTGAGACCGGGTTGATCACAATATCAGTCAAAATAATGACAATTAGATATTTTCCTCATATCGCACAGCCCTATGCATTGGGGAACAGGGAGCCAGTGGTGATTTGGTCACGGGTGTGGGCACTACAGTACTTGTAAATAGTAGATGTGTTAAACACATGTTCATGATCCTGCATCAAACGCTGGGTTTGTGTGTGAAAGTAGCATTAGTGCCACATTGATTCAGTGATCATATGAGGTCTCAGTGGGTCTGTCTGGTCCGGCGCCCGGCCCTCAGGGTTGAAAGTGGTGCCATAGAGCTGGGGTGTACAAGCCCTAAGCCCAGGGCTCATTACCACAATGCCCCATTATAGCCTGTGGATTAAGGTTGTGATTAAACTCAACCCTCATTTCCCCATCCAGAGGCCAAATCAAACAGCATGCATACAATTCCTGCGTTATTTCCCTCAGTGTGTCCCTCCCTCTGTCACTGCCCTCAACTGCCTGTGGGTACAATATTACAAAAATAGAAATATAGTGTTTTTGCTGCGCAATTGATCCAGTGCTTGGTTTCTTTTGATGATTCTGCTATTTTAGATCATAGTCATTCTTCACACAAAATCAGCCCTACAGGCTTTGCGAAGGACACAGCCACTATCCTGGTCCCTAACAGATATAAATTGAAACTGTTTAGTCCAACTCTGTTACTAGCCAAAGTGACAAGTTAACTTTGGGCATTTGATCCAGTCTGATGTGTTTCCTTTGTTGAGGAACGGTATCCCAACCATTTGATTTTCATGTCAAATGTGTCATGACACAAAAAGCATTTCAGCAACAACTCTAGTAACAAGTAGGCTTGAAACAAAGTGCTTGTTGGATCATTGTCTGAGACCCCCTCCGCCTTCCGACATCAACATTCTCTGAACCAGACAGTCTCACAAGCACTCCCACACTTTACATATGGAAGTATATTGACAGCAAAAAGAGAGAACTGAAAACTAATTCTGGAAGAAAGTGAATATACTATAATTACTCTGTAAGGAGTGATTGTGATGATTTAGGACAAGTGATTTCCGTATTTTATGCATACATGCCATTGTGGCCATGTGGATCTGCACTGTAGATTGAAGAAGATTGATCCTCCTACCGCCGCCTAGTTTCTTTATACATGTATATGTCGAATTTGCGCTGTCATTCTGAATTTAGCCCATAATAAATAATTGTTATTTAGTATTAGTATCTGTTTGAAGCATTATTTTTTTAATTCCCACATCATGGAGTGGGATCAGTTCACAGTAAACCCAACCACCCCACATCAGGCAGCATTCAGTGGCAATGAGCCACGTTCATACATGTTTTTCTCAGAATAATTTTCTCTGATAAAATGATTTATAAAAACAGAAAGAAAGAAATAAGTAAAGAAATAAGTAAACCCTACATCTGCTTCAGAAAATCACACAACAAATACAAGTTAACACAAAGATAAGACGACTAGAATGCCAAGGATATATTAGCTAATAACTACTTTTAAAGTAAATTGACAACTTTAATGTGATTTTAGTAATTTAGTGTCAATGTATTTACATTTTTAAGATAATACAAATACCAAATGCTGCTCTTTGTCTTCGTCTGGTGGCTCAAAAACTCCACTGTTCTTGCTTTTATTTTAAAAGTAGAATTAAGGAAGACCCTTCACTTCAAATTGAACAAGTGATGCTCTGCTCTCAGTTTGAGTTTGCACTCAGAGGCTTCAGACTGAGAAAAAGGGAGCGTGATAATCTCTATTGCTGCTCAGATGTAGTTACAGAAATTCTACTTGCACAACTCTAGAAATTGTGTCCATCACTTTGTACCAGAATGAAATAATTCAACATTTGGATAGATTTCAATGGAATGTTGTACAGACGTATCCTAATGCATCTAGTTCCACCATAGGGTTGTTATTTAAATATCTTCACAACTAGTAAAGGGATTGCTGTGAGTTAGTGCAGACTTTCATGTTCTCCAGAAGATGATTTGATCCACTGACCTGATCCAACAACATCATCAGGTCACAATTTCAATTTGTCTAATACTTTGGTTAAAGACCAAATACTTGCAGAACTAATGACCTCTCATCCGTCTCATCTGTAGCTACTTTGTGTTTACTGGTAATAAGCTAATGTTAACATGCTAAACTAAGATGGTGAACACTGTAAACATTATACCTGTTTAACATCAACATGCTAGCATTGTCTGTGGGAGCATTTAAGCATGCTGATCTGAGCATTTAGCTCAAAGCACCAACGTTCCTTACAGAGCTGCTAGCATTGCTATAGACTGGCTGTACCATATGTTTGTGTGCAGACAGGACTATTCTTGAGGTGCCCTTAGTAAAGTCCAAGTAAGCTACCTTATCCAGATGAGTTTAAGTTATAATCAGACAGCAAACCAGAGCAAAAAAAGTGTATAGAGCATCTTTCTAGACACTCAAATATGCTTTGTATGAGGAATTAGTTAAGTAATACCAGTACAGCCCTGTTCGTCTTGGGCGGCGCTAATGCTGCGTTCCAGGCAACCCGTAACCCGTGTTTTCACAACCTTCTACCCTTGAAAGTGCCCTGGAACGGCAGTCAAAACTAGGGCTGAACGATTAATTGCATTTGCGATAATATCGCGATATGTTAAAACGCGATTTCCTAATCGCAAAGGCTGCGATTTGGTCACATGACTCGCGAGAGCAAATCAGTCTGCACTCCGTAGAGAAAGCATCAACTAGCACGCTAACGCTACGCCGTACCTTGAGCTGATTTCTGTCATTCAAACAACTCTGAGTTGTAGTTTAAAACTTTTACAGCCATTTTAATAAAATGAAGGGTTTTATTCGGGCTTGAGTCTATACATGCAGTTAATGGATACAGACACACAGAACTGAAGGCTCGGTTGGCAACGATTAGCTCTGATTAGCAGTTAGCTCCGGTTAGCGGTTAGCTAGCTCCGTTATAAAGATATGAGTGGAGGAGCTGCCACTGAGAGGGGTAACAATCAGACTGATAAATGACGTTCGGGGAGCTTTCACAGCAGCGTGGCCGCGGTGTTTCAACAGTTTTATTAGTACAGTTAATCCCACAGCAAGAACACCAGCAACACGCTAACGTAACGATAGGATCTCTGAGCAAGTGCACACGGCAGCACGCAACTTCACGAGGGGGAGGGGCTGGAGGCAGCTCCTCTCTGTGCACTGTAAAAAAAAAATACATGTGTGTGTGTATAGAGATATATACTATATACTATATTTTTACTTATTTAACTGTCTAGTGTGTAATTGTGTGTTCATACTATACATTATTATATTATTATTCTTTGTTGAATAATACAGAAGACAAAGAGCTTAAAAAAATAATCGAATATCGAATCGCAATATTTGGGAAAAAAATCGCAATTAGATTATTTTCAAAAATCGTTCAGCCCTAGTCAAAACCGTAACTTACTACCCGTGAACTCGTACCAGATCGTGCTCCCAGATCGTACTCCCAGTTACAGTTTTTGACGTCACACACACATAAACAAGAATGGCGACCCCTGTTGATTCAAGATTCAAAGATTCAAGACTCAAAAAGCTTTATTGTCTAATATGTTGCCATGTTACAACATTTTCTTTTGATTGAAGGCAGAGTGCGTGTGATGTGTCAGTAGCACGAGTTGTGTATATGTATTGCATTGGGAATGAAGGATTTGTTGTATAATGACTTTTTAGCCAGAGTCACTCTGAACCTTCTTCCTGATGGTAATAGCTCAAAGCTTTGGTGGAGGGGGTGGGAGGCATCCTGGATAATGAAGTTGGATTTTCTTTCCACTGCTTATAAATAAAGATCAGATGGCTGTTTTTGTGGAATGCCTATGATCTTAACAGCTTCCTGGGCTATCCTAGCCAGCTTTCTCTTGCATTTGTTTGGTAGGAAGCTGTACCAAGATGTGATGTTGAAAGCAATGACAGACTCTATCAGTGACTGGTATACTCTGGATAGAATGTCCTGTCTCACTTCAAATCCTTTAAGCCTTCTGAGGAGACACATGCTGTACAGACGCCGGTGATTAACAGTGAGAAATAGAAATAAATAGACATAAATAGGCAACGTAAAGTAATTCCGTACATTGTAATCAAAACAATACATATACGATTGTGTACTACTACAGCTTATGTTTATTAAATGAAGCCCAAAATATGTCGCCGACTAGAAATCGCTAGTATCAGCTAGCGCTAGCTAACGTCAGCTTTAGGTAGCCGCTAGCTAACGTTAACGTTAGGTAGCCTAACCTGAACCCTGTGACTTTGCCTGGAATGCTACCAAGTCATGAGTCGTGACTTGAAGTCGTAACTTACGGGCTACAAATTGTGTCTGGAACGCAGCATAAGCACTGGACACAGCGACGGCAGCTCTACAAAATAGTCTCGGGAAGGAACTTGTTAAGGTGGAACATTTGTGTCAATTCAATCAATAAATCAATAAATTTGAATCGAATCAATAAATATGATAATACTACTTAACAATTCAAGCTTTAAGCTCTGCATTGTAAGTTAGTGAGGGTGTGTGTGAAATTTAAAGCCATCTTGAATTTAATCAGACTAATTTGTTAATGTCTTAGCATAGCATTTCATAGAGTAGCTTGTTAGTAAACCATTTGCACTTCGCAAAAGAAAATGCCACATACAATATTAAATGAAGTTAACTGTTCACACAATATAGTAACGTGAGCTTAAATTAGCTAGATACATGATTAAACCTCATTGGCTCTTACCAGTGTATCTCCGTGTGTACTTGGGCCACACCAATCCCACCAATCGCTCCCAAAACGTCCCAGTTAGAGAGTAATGCTGTAAACATATTTTTTGTAAATCTTTACAATCATTCCCCGAAAGAACCAAGTAGGCCTTGTTTCAAAACTTCAAACTTCAAAACTTGCCTTTGCCTACTCTTTTGTCTGTCATTCAGTTCTCCATCTGTGTTACTTAATTACTAAGAAATGAAGATGTTGGACTAGTCAGGCACCATATGTCAAGGTGCAGCCAAAAAGCAAAGTGCATACAGAAGAACAACCACATGGGAGTTACAACGGATGGTGCATCTTACTGTAGGTGAAGTACAGCAAAGGCAGATTTATGCTTCTGCGGAGGCTCCATGCAGAGCTTTTGTCGTATCCCTACCTAAGTGGCATGATATTTATACTTGTGCGTTGGTGTCTGCGTCGATGTCTTTAAGAGAATAACAGGGCCTGCATGTGTTTGTGTGGGGAGTGGATGGTAGAGCGAGTGAGAGAGTGACAACGGTTATCTCCGGAGCGAGGACCAACTCTGATGACATAGAGTCTCCCCTGTGCTTTCTGACCACGGTCGGAAATCTTTAGCAGAAAAAGTTAACCCTCTCCTTGATTTCATGTTGTTTACGGAGAAGTAGAACCAGGAAATGAGTCGGGGGGAAAAGCGACGCTAACTAGCCACGGCCAAGCGGACCAATGACAGTTGTTGAGGTCTGCGTTGCCGCGGAGTGTAGTTACATTTCTTGAGAGGTGCCCGTCAGGCTATGCCGTAGGGTCCGTATCTCCATGTACCTACGTACGTACCTGCAGCGTGGATTAACGCAGAAGCATAAATTGGCCTTAAGAGTCATGACAGTATGGGTGGCATTCACTGCATTTCGGTTCTGTTGCCCTCCCGAATGAAACACCCTGCAGACATGGAAGCCTGTCTAAAGGGCATGATTGATTATGGATAGTCTGTGGTGGGTCGGCAAATGGCACAGTGTGAATGGGAGGGGGTGAAACCAATGAACCAGTTACAAAGACAGAAAGAGGTTCAGCTTGAATGATGCAGCTGCACTGTGCACTATTAGCCAGGATGGAAGTCCTCCATTATGCAGTTGTCTCACTGCTAACTTCCATTATCAGCTGCTGCTACAGCCAGGAACTCACTGATGAGACAACATTACAAGTTTCCACACCGCTACTATGGATTACATTTATTTGAAATTACGTTTTTTACTCAAGATTTAATAATAGGGCCAGGGGCACTGCCATTGTGATTCGCAAAAATGTTATGGTCGAACCAGGAAAAATGGTGTTGGACCCTGACGACCACTTTGTTGTAGTTGCAGGCAAATAGCAAAACACACTCGTCATTTTGGCCAGCGTCTACGGCCCCAGCTGGGATGGCTGCTCATTTGTATCCAAATTTTTCACATTGCTCCCAAACTTTGGAAATCATCATATCGTTGTGGGTGGGGATTTGGGTCTGGTCCAGGATCCTATACTGGACAGATCGTCAGGCAAACCGTGCTCAATCAGCCAAAACTCTGCATGCTTTTGCTGGACGACTTGGTCTCGCTGGTCCATGGAGGCACACGTCTCCCATGACCAAAGCATTCTCGTTTTTTTTTTCTTTTTCTTGTGTGCATGTGTCTCATGTTTTTTGTCTTTGTTTTCTCTCCTCTCTATCATTTTTATTTTGTCTATCTTTTTACTTTTGTCTTTTGGATGTTGTGTGTCCTTTGGTGTGTGTTTGTCAGTGTGCATGGGTGTGTGTCATTTGTCCTCATTTTGGACCTGTGCTGGGTTGGACTGCGGGTGGGTGGGGAATTGAGGGGAAGTGACGTACCGGTTCCGCTCTGCTGTGTTTACCTTGTTCATTATGTTGTGTCACTTCCTAATGTTAAAATGTTAAAATCATAATAAATAAAGTTGGAAAAAAACCTATTTGCCACATTTCTGTGACTGGGGTGGTTTGCTGTTCCCATTGGAATCACATTGTATTATGTTTCACTTACATATAGTGTTCACTGACATAAGATAATGATCAATAAATATGATAACAATTAACAATTCAAGCTTTAAGCTCTGCATTGTAAGTTAGTGAGGGTGTGTGTGAAATTTAAAGCCATCTTGAATTTAATCTGACTAATTTTAATTCATTTTAATTAATTTTAATGTCTTAGCATAGCATTTCATAGAATAGCTTGTTAGTAAACCATATTAGCATGATTTGTTAGCATTAAGTATAGCCAATTTTTAAGATACTGCATTGTAGGAAAAATGTGAATTCTTAAATTCTGTATGTGATGTTCAAGGTTTTGAAACTTTGCGGTGCGTTCCTCTGGGGAAGTGTGAAAAAGTTGAATGGGGAGTGCCCAAGGAAAGCGGTGAAGCATACATACAGATGCATGCTGGGAAGTTAGTTATTGTAGTCTGACCTTCTGATTTAGCCAGCTTATCAACACGCTCAGCAGTGGAGGCTATTAAGGTACATTAAAACCCTTAGCGCCGATCGTCACACTCATTCTCTGAGTCATGACTCAGTCCAATCTGAACACAGACATGATGCACATCATTTTAGATACTTCCTGTCTGATCTTTCTATCTGCAGATCCATTGTGAATAAACCTCTAGAAATCTGCTAAGGCAAGGCAGCTTTATTTGTATAGCACATTTCAGCAACAGGGCAAATCAAAGTGCTTTACATAAAAACAGATAAAAAAATTTAAAACAAATAAACAAATAAAAGTTACAGTGCAGTATAAGAAATTAAACATTAAAGAGCAGTTAAAACAGTTAAATATATAAAAGCAGATAAAATAGGTATTTCTATTTATATGCTTATGTAGCTTGTCATACAGTGTCAACAATGCAACTTCAGTATAAGAAATGAAAAGTTATTTAAAGAAAGGCAACATCAAAAAGATAGGTCTTCAGCCTTGATTTAAAAGAACTGAGAGTTGCAGCAGACCTGCAGTTTTCTGGGAGTTTGTTCCAGATATGTGGAGCGTAAAAACTGAACGCTGCTTCCCCCTGTTTCGTTCTGACTCTGGGGACAACAAGCAGACCTGTCCCAGACCACCTGAGAGGTCTGGGTGGTTCATAGTGTACTAGCAGATCAGAAATGTATTTTGGCCCTAAACCGTTTAGTGATTTATAAACCAGCAAAAGTATTTTGAAATCAATTCTTTGAGGCACTGGAAGCCAGTGTAGAGACTTCAGTACTGGAGTGATGTGATCCACTTTCTTGGTCTTAGTGAGGACTGGAGCAGCAGCGTTCTGAATCAGCTGCAGCTGTCTGATTGATTTTTTAGGGAGACCTGTAAAGACACCGTTACAGTAGTCAAGTCTACTGAAGATAAAAGCATGGACAAGTTTTTCCAAATCCTGCTGAGACATAAGTCCTTTAACCCTTGATATATTTTTAAGGTGGTAATAGGCTGACTTTGTAATTTCTTAATGTGGCTGACTACACCAAGATTTCTGGCTTTGTCTGTTGTTTTTAACATTGTCATTTGAAGCTGAGTGCTGACTTTTAATGGTTCCTCTTTTGCTCCAAAAACAACCACCTCAGTTTTTTCTTCATTTAATTTAAGAAAGTTCTGGCACATCCAGTCGTTAATTTGTTCAATGCACATATTCAGTTGTTGTATTGGACTATAGTCCCCTGGCGATAAGGTTATGTCAATTTGTGTGTCATCCGCATAACTATGGTAACTTATTTTGTTGTTTTCCATAATCTGAGCCAGTGGAAGCATGTAGATGCTAAACAGAAGAGGCCCCAGAACTGATCCTTGGGGAACTCTGCTCGTCATATTTGTATGCTCAGATGTATAATTACCTATAGACACAAAGTAGTCCCTATTCTTTAAATAGGATTCAAACCACTTTAATACTGAGCCAGAAAGGCCAACCCAGTTTTCCAATCGGTCTAGTAATATGTCATGGTCGACCGTATCAAATGCAGCACTCAAGAAATCATAGAAACCCACACTGAATCCATGGCAACGTTATACTTCTTGTTTACATTCCCAAAGCATCATGGGAACTGTAGAATCAGGGGATCACTGTATTAGTATTCATCCTCTAGGGACAATGAATGTGTTTACAAAATGTCCACCCCATAGAAATAAGAGATATACCTGCAAAATGACATCTCTATTTTTTTTAAATTAAATTCTCCGTGCTTATTTCAGTTTCATCTATGCATTCAGGATGTATTAAGAAAAATGTTTGAATTGTTTACAGTGATATATGATTAAGTGAAGTGAAGGAAATAGCCAGATTTTACTAGTGGAACCCTGTACGGGAAAAGAAATTTCACATTATTTGACCAAAATGTTGGACCATCATTCACAAATTTGTGAAAGAAGAACATCAGACTTTGTGTGTTTTCATTTTAACAAAACACATGAGCCACCAAGTAATCAAAATTAATGTTACAAACTAGACTTAAAATGTCAAAGGCACCACTGAAGTTTAAAGAAATTTGAAAGCGAGCCAGGTGGTCTGTTGTGTCACCGGATGTAACTGTTTGAAAACAAGCTGCAACGCTGACAAGCTTCTGTGCTGCGTTTAAGTGTGCTTGGGAAAAAAATATTTCATTCAAAAACACTGAAAAAACCCACATAGATATCTGTGGTAAAATGGCTATACACAATTTAACCAAATAAAAAAAACATTGACTCTATTTTTGAAAATGAAAGAGAACGCCATTCCATCCCGACTTTTACTCCTGGAACTGCGTGTCACTACCCTGGAAATCCAGAGTTCTCGCAAGAGCACAATTTGAATTTGCTCAGCGAGTCACTCTGGCGATGCTCATTAACTATGCCCTTGTAGCCGAGCTGCACCAATCACATCGGTGTATCTGATATAGGCGGGCCAGAGGCGAGCTAAACAGATGACGACAGTTTAATCTACCAGTTAATTCCACTGGTAGCTAAGCGTATGGGACTCTGAATACGTCACCCCATGTCTTGTTGTGATTGGTCGTAGTGTTATCCAATTGCGTGCAGTGAGATTTTCAAATGCATGCTTGGTGCCGCCTCTCCAGTAGGGCCATTTTCATTACTCAATGCCAGACCCTTAATCTTTCGGATTTGGGTCTGGATTTCCAGGCTAGCGTTCCACGATGTTCCCCCCCCCCATTTCTACCAATGGTCTCTTGCTGTTTTCCAACGGTTAAAAGAACACTCATCGGTTTACTTTGTGCTCTTGTCAGTCTGGGTTGTTGTCACGTCAATATCACATGAGGACTAATTTGAAGAAAACATGTTTGCTGTGTGCTTACACACAAAGCTGGCATTTAATTCAAATGTTATCACATATCTTGTTTTGAAATGATTCCCATGTCTTCCAGCTTCTACGAGAACTGAAACACCCAAACGTGATCGCCCTGCAGAAAGTGTTCCTGTCCCACAGTGACAGAAAGGTTTGGCTTCTTTTCGACTATGCCGAACATGACCTTTGGGTGAGTTTCTCTGTGCCATCACAACATCACAGTGTGTACATGTTGTATTCTAATGATCCCAAAATACTCCTTCACTGTGTCACATGTTTCAATGGCCCTTGCACAGAAAAGGCTTTCTGATGGTCAGATTAATTCTTTGGCAGTATAGGATGTGTGTTTAATTGTGGTAAGGAAATTCCACTTCTCGAACACATCTTTACCTTTTATTTACATGTGTATTCTCTGTGCTGTGTGCAGCTTATTTACCTAGATTGCAAACACAGTATCTGTTGTACCTTTAGGTGATTCACCTAAATGGCTCAACCAGAGAAACAGTTGTGACACACTTCAAACACATTTGTATATTTGAAGTAATGTTTGAGCAGTGAGCAAGATTAGAACCATCAATATTTCCATGTTACTGAATATCCTTGATAATAAATGTATTGTGTTGCCTACTTCCCAAATTTTTCTTTTTGAAATAGTTTCTTACAGACAACACTAGCCTGGATCCATTTATTTTGCTAATAATCTTTTCTAATTTACCTGACACTCCAGCCAGGACTTGGAAATGCTGTTCTCTTCTAAAAATGGCCACCTGCCAGAATGTCTGGTAAATGTCTGCTGGTGTTGATTTCTATATACTCAGGAAACCTTTTCTGTACCGCCAGTTGCCAATAAGGTTACTCAATAAAATTACAATACAGTATTCATAAATTACAGCATTAAAAGTTTGCCCAATAGAGAGGTGAAGTCCCTCCCTTTACGGTGGACCAACATGGGACCTTAGTTCGGAACAAAATATGTACTTTAGTGAATGGGGAAAGACTAATTATTTTTTGATCCTGTTTGAATTGAGCCATGAATTACACATATGATGTTCGTCAGTTTAAAAGATAATTCTGCAAGCCAAGAAAACCTCAGTTTGTCATAAAACTGTTGAAGCATAAGACTGTGAAAATACATAATGAGAAAGACTACAACCTTCAAAGTCGCATGGGTGACGTCTCTCTGAAGCCAAACTAAGTGGTACTACGACAAACCTACGACAAACTGAGACTTTTAGTTGCAAAATTATCTTTTAAATTGACGAACATCATATGTGTAATCCATGGCTCAATTAAAAAAAGATCCAAAAATAATTTGTCTTTCCCCATTCACTACCTTTCATACTTTTTCTGAAATAAGGTCCCATGAGCTACGCCCTGCAGTGCCCTGCTACACCATGAATTACTACAACTACTATTTCTAGTCATAGTTCCATTATCTTTATTGTGACTATAATTGCCACTGTTCATCGTACCCCCAACTGGCACCATCAGACACCACCTACCAAGAGCCTGAATGCTTGCTCTTGGGGGAATTATTGGAATTGTTGGGTCTGTAAATTATCAAATGTGGTCTAGACCTACTCTATCTGTAAAGTGTCTTGAGATAACTCTTGTTATGATTTGATACTATAAATACATTTGAATTGAATTGAATTGAATTGAATGAGGCCCACTGGAAAGAGAGGAACATTGCCTCTCTATTTACCAGGATGGGGAGAAGCTGTTTTCTTGCTGATTGTTGTAGCTACACAGTGAGCACAGCTGAGGTGAAACCTTTCTCTGCTTCGTAGCACATCATCAAGTTCCACCGCGCCTCCAAGGCCAACAAGAAGCCCATGCAGCTGCCCCGAGGGATGGTGAAATCTCTCCTGTATCAGATTCTGGATGGGATCCATTACCTCCATGCCAACTGGGTGCTCCACAGGGATCTGGTGAGCTCCTATATTAGCTTCACTGCCCCAGTTTGCCTTTACAGACGCACACACTTCATCCCCGTTTCCAAAAGCGACATTGTTCACGTCACAGAAACACTACTACCCAGGAGAGGCACAGGTTTTCCTATAGCAGCCATGTGTGACATCATCACACTTGTCCAGGCAAATGGGGAGAGAAAATAAATGAAAAACACAACAAACAGGCCACATAAAGGAAACCGGAAAAAAGCATTGGAAGTATTTCAGTTCTGTGGTGTTGTGATGTTTTATAAGGTTGAAAATTCTGGATTGCTGTAAATTTAATTTAAATTAAAACTGCAAAAACTCCCAAAAAACAAAGACCTGGGTCTCAATTCAGAAAGCTCCCTTTAGAAAATCTTTAACACTTTATAATAACCATCACTAATAAATGGTAAATTGATTATTTATATTATTATAATTTATGTTATTTTAACATAAATTTTACATATATATATTTTTTTTAGATTTCTTTATTTAAAAGGGACAACACACATTAATCAACATGAGTACAGAGTCCAACATGTAAATGTGCCAGATTTAGCCATACAGGCTAATTTTCATCCGCAGTCCCTAGCAGGTTGATGGCTTAAAACAATAGATACGCTACAACAATACAACAAATACACATAAAACAAGAAAGACATAGGCATAGACAAGTAAAATGACCCAACCACTATTCCAGATCAGGACAACTGGCAGGTTGATGACATGAGAAAAACATAACACAAGTATCATACTCAGTAGACACAGGTAAAAGTGCATAGACACACATTAGCACGCATTAACAACACATAGGCACACACACTACTATAGCGATAAAGACAAACACATTATTCTGTATTATGGCAGCATATTTGATTAGTCAATAACCAATGTTTTATGGATTTGGAGAAGGATTTGATACATGTGATGTTCCTTAGTTCTGTGGGTATGGTATTCCATGTATGGGCTGCTCAAAAGGAAAAAGTTGACTGTCCAAAACTACTTTTTCTACATGGTATTTTACAATCATCTCTTGTAGATGCTCTGGTGGATGAGTTTAGATTTTGTTAAATTAATTTATTGAGCCATACCATGACATTTTTTATATATGACACTAAACTAATAATAAAATAACATTAAATATAACATTACTAATAATTAGTAAACATTATAAATCATCCTTTGATTGTTTGTTAACAGTAAGATAACTATTAACTAAAGTTAAATTTAAATTAACTATTCATTTACCATTCATTAATGGTAGTTATTATTAAGTGTTACCAGAAACTTTACGGCCATCTTCTTCTGTGGTCTCTGGTTTTGCCAATATTGTCCGAATAGCCACTTTAACTGTTTCACAAGGTAGCTAGTACGCTAATTTAGCGCAAAGACGTTCATGTATTGTATCCTTTATTTGATTTTGGAAGGTTTATCTTCTTGTACTTAGAAGTATTCCAAAGATTTGTACTGCCATGGTTATATTGCTGAGTTCAATTGTTCAATAACGCATAATGATAACATCAATAAGGTTTTCTCTGAGCTACTTATGCTAATGTTCAGTGCTGGAAGAAGTGTTCAGATCCTTTACTTAAGTAAAAGTACTTCCGTCCTAACTTCCGACTCCAGGATTTTTGTAGCTGGATATATCATTTGTTGCATCTAAATATGAATGTGGATAACGTTAGTGATAGTGAGATGCTTGCTACAGTCACATTTCTAGTGATGAATTGGCGAAAACATGTTTTATTCCTGTGATTCACAGCTTTGTCCTAGGCACTCTCTTCAGTCACTCTCTAGCTCGCTCCACCATACGTGCTCGCAGGTGCATGTTGAGCCTACGTTAACAGTTTGTAAAAGAAATAAAATGGATTATGGATCATTTTATTGTACCTGACTTTACAAGATGACTTCTCTATTGGCTGTTGAAACAGGTGACGTCTCTTAAGTTCTAAAACCAGCCTCTGGAAACTCCACCTGCTGACTTCTCTATTGGCTGTTGAAACAGGTGACGTCTCTTACGTTCTAAAACCAGCCTCTGGAGACTCCACCAGCTGACTTCTCTATTGGCTTTTGAAACAGCTGATGTGTCTTACGTTCTAAAACCAGCCTCTGGAGACTCCACCAGCTGACTTCTCCATTGGCTGTTGAAACAGGTGACGTCCCTTACGTTCTAAAACCAGCCTCTGGAGACTTGACCAGCTGACTTCTCCATTGGCTGTTGAAACAGGAAACGTCTCTTACGTTCTAAAACCAGCCTCTGGAGACTTGACCAGCTGACTTCTCCATTGGCTGTTGAAACAGGAGACGTCTCTTACGTTCTAAAACCAGCCTCTGGAGACTTGACCAGCTGACTTCTCCATTGGCTGTTGAAACAGGAGACGTCTCTTACGTTCTAAAACCAGCCTCTGGAGACTCGACCAGCTGAGTCGCAGCGACACCATCAGCTGGTTTGCCGCTGGTAGCCGATTTTATCATTCTATTGCATGTGTTCATGTTACAGCGCTTTACTTAGTTTGAAATACTTCTATTTTAGGTATATAATGGTCTATTGGTGAAGTAGCATTGTTCACTTTGGTGGGGGGGGGGTGGGTACATTTTTTAATTCAGCAGAGGCAGGGATATGTAGACCAGAAAGGGGGAAATCCCACGCATCCTGATCGTGAATCAAATCGCAATCGCAGTACCAGTCAAAATATTCGTAATACGATACTTTCCTTATATCGTGCAGCCCTGTACTCAAGTTGATATCTCTTACTATAACACTCGCTGTAATCTGAAGAAGAGTTATTCTTTCTCTCACACTGAACCACTCCAAAGTGCAGAGCTGTGTTGCTTCCCTGCAGGTGCTGTTATGTCTGGCTGTGGCGTATTATTATGGGTTTGATTGTAATGCCCGTAGAGCAGAACGTCCTGAACTGTGAATGTTGTCTGACTCTTGTCTCCCCTTTAACCTGGCTGCAACACACTGCTGATTCCTGTGAGATCCTCTCCACCTTGGTTTTCCCACAGTGCTTTGGGTGAAGCCGAGAGTCTGAAAACAGGGCTTCTCATTGTGTGTCTTAAAAGCTCTGTTGGGATGGCAGATTGGCAGGAATGAAATCAAACGTGTTCACAGGAAAACTGCGTCCATTTTGCCACTAAATTAAGTGTGGCATTAACTTGGATCACCAGCCTTAGTCTTGGCTAAGCTAGTGGAAAAGTTAGCATGGGTTAGCTTACTGACAAGCAACTCTTCTCCAGTCAATAATATCCGGTCAATAATATCAATAATAACATGTTTTTCTGTGTTATTCAGTTTCTTCATTTCCTCTGAAAATGCTAATGGCCAGTTGTTTCTTTTATGGAAATGAGAGGGAGAGGGAGAGGGAGAGAGAGAGAAAACAAAATGGAGGGGTGGAGCGTTTGGTCGCTTAGTGGAATAATAACTTGCTTCTAGAAATGTCCCATTGTTTCAAAAATAGCTACGCGTCGCTTCCTGAACGCTACCAGGTAATGTAATTAAACCAGTGGCGTCTTGTCTTCTTGTAGCGTTACACTGAATAAAGGCAGCTTTAGACCGTGACACACCCTTAGACTGTGTGGAAGAACTCGACATACCTTACTGTTTGGAAGAACAAATCAGATATATAAGGTTCAACTGTCTGAGTCACATTTTCTATAAATGTATGTGATACTGTCATAATGTTTAAGTAGATAAATACCTCAGGCTACCTGAACCAGTGCTTCTGGTTTTTGGCTTTGGGTGTGCTACACTTATTGCTGAGAAGCCGACGGGACTGTTCAATTAAAAATGCCAATGAAAAGAGTAGTTCATGTGCTTACTATATACAGTAGGTACCTGTCTAATGTATATGAAAGCATGTTTTGTGTTGCATGAGAGTATGTATTGAGAGATGCTTATTTTCTGTATTGTGTGTTGTCTTTGTAAAGCTGCGGAACGGACAGAGTCCAAAACTAATTTCCCTTCGGGGACAATAAAGTATATCTTATCTTATCTTATCTATATTTGGATTAGTTTTCATTTCAGCAGACAAACTGGGATTTAAGTGTACAATTACAATGACTTGGCAGGGTAGAGCCTCACAAAAGATATCCACTGATTTAGCATTGCACTCCAAAGTACTGTATGTCAGACCATGATAATACAGTTTTAAAAAAGGATAAAAATCAATGCAGCAGAACCAGAGACATTGTCTTTTTTTTTATTACACACATTCTTCTTACATGCAACTTTGGCGGCTGACGGTTCAGAGATTCAGGTGTGCTACATTAGTAGCGACTAATGTTGAGCCTCTATCTTGCAGCAGCGATGTTCTAGTCAGCTCACTTCTTTCTAACTCAACACCTCCACATTTGTTTCATTTTCAAACTTGTAGTCTTCAACCGACGCTGACTCAAGTGAGGACATTAATCAGACACACAGCTCCCTTTGGAGACACTAAAGGCTTTATACTACTTTTTTTCTTTTACATATGTAGTAGGGCTAAACTATTACAGTGCTCATATTATGCTCATTTTCAGGTTCATAATTGTATTTAGAGGTTATATCAGAATAGGTTTACATGGTTTCATTTTAAAAAAAACACCATATTGTTGTACTGTACATGCTATCTCAGAGCCCGCCGATGTCTTCCATTATGTCCGCACTCTCACCTCGCCAGCCTTTTTTTGCCCACGGCTCTGTTCTGAATGTGAGAGATAGCCACGCCCCCTGATTTGCATATAAGAACTGGAAATAAATAGAGAGGGAAATCAATAAATGAGGCATTAGGAAATAAAAGTCCACGGAAATAAATAAGTGTGGATTTATGAAATAAAAGTCTCTTGAAATAAATAAACGTAGACGTATGAAATAAAAGTACCATGAAATAAGTAAAAATAAAACCTTTTAATATATTTATTTAACCAATTGATTCATTTATATATGAATATTTACATTTATTTAATTATTTATGTATTTATTGCCTCATTTATTTATTTCATGATGTATTTCAAAGGCCTATTTATTTTTTTATTCATGTATTTATTCATTTATTTATGTACTTATCCATTATCCATTTAATATTGAATAAAACGGCATTCCATACTTAGAAAACGTCAGATCTGTCTCATGTGAGATCAAAAAACAAACAGAATTGGAACCAATATCTGACTGTAAACTCCCACAGCCCGTCTGTATGTGTGGCTCTTATCTCTCCCTGCATCTGTCACTCCCTAGAGAAGAACATTTGTGCCTGTGCTTGTGGAGGAAAAAGTATAATTAACCAAACACATCAGATTATGTGGCAAAACTTTAATTTGATTACCACCGTCAGTGCTTTGATGTCAGATGATCCGGAGGGAGGCTATCTCCGGATAATGCTCGTGAAAGAATGGAAGACTGAGATTATACAGTCTGACTGAAGTGAAGATGAGATGTTGGCTTCATGTTAAGACTTTTCAATTTTTGAAAATGAACAAAAATTTGGAGGCCCCCCTGCCCCTATCTTCTTTGAATAATGTCGTCCACTCTTACGTAATCCCTGGCAATCCTGGATGGACATGACATTACGTAAACCTGCAGGGAACAGAAAGCGTGCTTTTTGTCTCTCTGCTGACCTACGGGCATCTCTGCAGGCAGTAAACGTCTCTTTGACACACAATTTATCAATCAGTGAACTCTGAGCTTTTTTTTAATTCCATTGCAGTCGCTGTGTACCATAAAACAAACCGATTATTTTTAGACTAAAAAACATGAAGCAAACACAGGTGATCGTATTCGGCCAATGGGCGCAGCACACATTACACTTTTGACCTTACTTCCACTGTAACGTATTTATACAGAAGAAAAATAATGCAATATTTGGTAGCAGTTAGGATTAGCGAAGTGAGTGTAACGCTAGCAATGGATTGTTTTTTACTCCCTAAACGTCAACCTGTTGAGACTAAATGAGATTTAGAGATATGGTGAACCTGTCACCAACCAGGACGAAGGCGCCGAAGGATGAAGACGAGAAAGGGGCGGCCCTGACCGTGGGCGTGATTGCTGCTGAGGATGCTTAACGTTACACTGCTGTAAATGACATTAGACCCGGCCACAGTGGGTGGGGAGTCATCTAATGAAGCTCAGCGCAAATTCTTTCAGGAAGACTTCTAATTACTGCAATCACCACTATCTCTCCCTAAATCTATTCAGCTGTTAAGAGGCGTTCACCCTTCAGTAAACCAATCAGAATTGGCCACGAAATTCATGATCCAATCACAGCATGACATCCTGCTTTAAATGTCTCTCTCCTTGCTATCAGCTGTCTTCTCAGGCAAACGTGCAACCCTCCTCCTCCCCTTCCACCTCCGGGCGTCGTCAACCACGGCACCCTGAGTCCCTTTCTGGCAGACAGCTCCTTCGTTCGGCCTCCGGGTTCCCTCTCCGCCATCACCAGTGTCTAGGCTCCATCGGGGGGGAATGTCTGTTTCTCTACCCCTTTAAATATTTTTCATGATGGAGTCTAATCCCCAAAGACTCTGTACATTTCTTGTACATTTCATATTATGCTTATCTACAATAAATATTTGCATATCTGCAACAAAGTCTCTCCTGATTGAAATAGGGGTCCATGCAAGAACTTTACTCTTCTCTCTGTCTCGTAGTAGAACATTACTACTACTATCTGGTTATAGCGGATAGAGGGCCGCAAAGTGAATGCAGAAGTGCCGTTCACCCTGTTATGAGTTGATGAACCACTGAAACGATTTTGGAAACATCTAAGGTATTTAAGGTACATTATTTTGGTGCAAGTTTGCCAGATCGGGTAGCGGATCTGTAGTTCGAATGAGACATTACGACAGCGGTAATGGACAATTCCGCTTCCAACCTGTAGGGGGACCGAAGCGGGAAAAGTGCTCTAGTGTTGCTTTAATGATGAAGAAGTAACAGAGTATTAAGAATGGGAAGCCTCCTCTCCTTCACACCAACAGAAACTCTCCCACAGGAGCTGTGTGCTTGTTTTGCTCCCAGAAGGTCACACCACTCTTATCTGTGCACCAACTCTTCCGGCCCTTCATAACTATTTTCATTGCAGCCCGACGGAATTCTCCATTGTCAGACTCAATCTGACTCTGCACTGATGTATTGCAGTTTGTGTTTTTTTTGCTGTCTCATTGCCAGGGCTTCCTGCCATTGTGGCCAAAGAGCTCCCTTAATTCTTTCTTCTACAACTGGTCCCTGTTTGGTTCTTGTTGTTGGTCATATTATTATCTTCGTGCAGATGCCTGGCTCTTTGTCAGTTCTGTCTGTGCGTCTAAATGATGAATAGAAGTGCTGTTCATAGTAAGCATGTTACTGCTTTATGGAAAATGCCCCCGAAGGCCTCATATTGCTTTCATAGTTCATATGAAAGCTACACGTCTGGCCATGAGTTACGTGGTTAATACTTGTGAAAGGGTGAGCGTCAAGACAGATATGTAATCCATACCTTTAAAGTGCCCATATTATGAAAAAAAATCACCTTTTCTGGGATTTGGGGTGTTACGGGTTTCTGAATGTGTCCTGCCTTCAGTCTTCGGGTGGCTAAAACAGAGACCTGAACACAGGGTGAAAAGAGGAGCTGCAGCAATGGGCAGTACAACAAAAAGATGGTGTTTTTTGAAAATTAAACCATGTAAACCTATTCTGATACAATCTCAAATTACAATTATGAACCTGAAAATGAGCATAATATGGCCACTTTAAACCCGTCGCTTTCTGTGACAGTGGCCATTTATAATAATACTGTTTTTAGCTGTTTAACTGATAGTAATAACTCGCGATCACGGAAGGCTTGTATCATGTGGACGCACCGACAGTTTTGCTGTCATAACTTAGAATTCCTCATGACAGAAACTACACATTTGAGGTACTTATACTTTACTTGAGTATTTCCATTTTCTGCTACTTTACACTAACAATATATCTCAGAGGGAAATATTGTACTTTTCACTGCACTACAGCTTGATTCACTATGCAGATTCAGATCAACAATACAAAATATAAATAAATAAATTGTGATATCAATAATGCTTTATTGGTCCCCAGGGGGATTTCACAAGCTACCCTGCAGTAATATATATATATATATATATACATACATTTAAATTACCGCCACCTTCACCAGCTGCAACATTAGAGCAATGAACACATTAATGCATTAATAATTATAATCCAATAATATAATATATATTATTCTGCATAATGAGTACTTTACATTTATTTTGATGCTGATACTTTTGTACTTTTACTTACAGTGCCAGCTCATCGTCTTGTTATTAAAACTTACTCATCAAAACAAGATGTTGTTTTCTCAATGTATTCAAATCTTAAAGCACTCCAAAAGGCTTCATATGTGTATTTTAGTCTTCATATCACCTTTTTCATTCTTCCAGTCTTCAGGTCTGGTGATCTGCTGCTCTCTGTTTAGCTGTGGGGGAAGGTGCCCACCTACTAGCACATCTTTCATGGCTGCAGTACTTCTGCTGTTACATAACTGTGTGTCTTGTGCTGGTGTGTAGCATATACTCTGCGCCTCTGCACCACAGGTATTAAGCATGTGCTTTGCATTGCACCACCACAGAGCTCCCATCCCCCACTGTCTGTCACTCCTCCACTCGTTTCTCCCTGTCCCACCCACCACTACCCACCCCCATACTAGAGGTGCTCGGTGTGCCTCCCCCACCCCCTACGCCCCCACAAGGCTTATGTAACAGCCTCTAGCTGGTGCCAAGCCCACCGCCCTGCATGGCGGGCTAGCTGACTCAAGATGCTGACTTAGCAGCTCTGCAGGACAAAGCAAAAAAACATCTCAGCGGACTGTACCAATAATCTCTGTCAAGGGGGGACATTACTGAAGGTGATCAGTTGTTGTAGTAAATACAGACTAACCTATGTGTACTTTACTGTATATGCACAGTGCTTACACACTGCAGTAACACAGGACAGATGCTGCTGGTGCTGTTATCAGGAGGGACTCCTGGCGATACTGTAAATGATTACTCGTGTTAGCCTTTCTGCTGTTTGATGATGCTTCAGTCCATTTAGGATGTTGTATGTATGTATAATGTAGTTAAAACATTTCAACCTTTAGCGATGAAATGACATAGTAATAAAGAATGAGCATTATACTCTTTAGTCCTTGCATTATTATTATTATTACAATTTCATACCAATGACATATGAGAATCATGTCTAGAGCTGCAATGATTAATCGATTAGTTCAGCTTTAGGAAACACTGATTTACATTTTTTAACCATTTTCTGACATTTTATAGACCAAACAACTAATCGATTAACTTCAGAAAATAATGGACAGATTAATCAACAATGAAAATAATTGTTAGTTGCAGTCCTAATCATGTCTACCAACCTTCACCTGATGTCATTCTTTTTCCTGGGACAGGAATAACTTGTCTAAAACCAATTAGTCTGTACATGTAGTGGTTACATGTATGTTCTGTTACCTGTACCGTGCTGCTGATTGTGTTTATGTTGTTTGTTGAATAAAAAAAACATTTGATCACAAAAAAGAGATTTTCAACAGGGGGCCCAGGACCCCTAGGGGGTCCTCAGAGTCATTACAGGGGGGCGTCCAAATTATTGTTCATTTTTGAAAGTTTTGTCAAAAATTAAAATGTCTTAACATGATTCCAACATATTATTAGCAAATATAAATCCCCACTGATGATGAGGCTTACTGGCCTTTAATTAAAAAATCACTAAGGTAGCCATCCACAGATACAGGTAATAAGGATTCACTGTGCCACATGTATGTTTAACATTAAAAGATGATTCATAAAATCATTATTTTAACAGCTTAGTATTGTATGCATAAAAAGTTATTTATAAAAATGTACGTTCTCACATACTGTAGAGCTCCTCTGGGTAATGTCTAGGTAAGGGGTTGCAGTGTGTGAAAGGGGCTTTAGTTTGAACCTAACCATACTTGCCTATACCTTTTTAAACTACTGCATACCATTTGCTGTATGTGCATGAAGTGTGGGCATTAAAAAAAGGAGTCATAGCAAGGGAAACTAAAAATAGAGCTGAAGAAAAAGAGCAGTAACAACTGGCTGTAGTTCAACCGCGACTAAACCAACGGAGACAGTTGGTGAAAAACACAGCTGAATAAATAATAAACTGTACCTTGAAATGGGTTTAAACATGTTCTTTCTTTATGTCTTCATGTTCTATGTGAACAAAGCAGTGCCTCAGAAAAGAACTGCAGATGCTTTGCCACAACACTTTTTGACGAGATTCAGAAAGTCAGGCATTAGATTGTGACACTTGAAGTGGACTAGTGGTTGTTAATGTTGGCTTTGACCTTTTGGTTACAGGGCAGCCTGTTTTATATCAACTTACCCAAACTGTTGTAGAAGTGACGCCTCTAGCTCCTGAACTGGCCCAGTTTTTGAGAAAAATGTTTAGATGGTTTTGTAAAATGGGGTCCATGTCCCTAAGGATTGAGTTTACCAGTCCTCAGTGGGATGGTTGACACTGTTTATTTTCCCCCGGCTCCTGATCCATTTTTGAAACTAACCAACTGTAACTGATTGATTTCACTGGATGAATTCAAAAGGAAGTCTCAATTTTGGACTGTGAAACACAATTTGGCGCTTACTTCCCGATAACACGAGTTTATATCTTCAAGACTGTATTTGTCTGAATGTAACAACATAACAACAGCTTAATGTCACTTTTTTCCCACCGTGTTAAGCTGTAGTTTCACAGTAACTTCTTTTCTTCAGATGTTATGTTGCATGCTCATTTTACATTTTGAAGAGGCACTGACACTCATGTCTTTTACAGGACATTCAAGAGCTAATAACTGCTTTTCAAACAGCCAATATGAATATGTTTTATATTAATTCAGTTAGGCCTGTTTAGAATTTGAAAGAGGAGCTGGTGAGCCTTTTAAGAGACGTTTGTCTTTGTGTTTGCCCACCGTGGCGTGTCGTGTTGTGGGCGTGAATTATCCACCTAATCATTAGTGTTGTTCCTATAGCAACAAGACTTGTTTGCCAGGCAGATCTGAGTCCGCCGAGCCAGAAGGGTTCACATTCACACAGATACCCAGGGAGAATAATACTGCATCCTAGTGCAAGAGAAGGAAACTGTAAAGTTAGAAAAGATGGGCACATTTCCCTCAGAATATATCAGTCAGTGAATAACAACACAGTACTTCTAACCCATAACTATACAGTATGTCAGAGGTGAGATTGGTTGGTTTGAATAGCAGTAAGTTTTGTCCTGATGATGATGAAAGAGTCAACCAGACCCACTCACGCTGCTCATTTCTTTACCAATAAAAAACACAAATAACAGTATTCTCTGTACTAATCCATATTTTTTTATTGTGACAATGGAGCAAATGATTATGCATAATGCAAAAGGTGTCACACTTAGCAAATTATTTCATGGCCCGCTTTCTCTGCTCTCATCAACCTTGTTTCCAGCAGCAGCAGCAGCTGTTTTCCACCTGAAAGCTCTAATAAACCCAATATATGCTACCACCTCAGCACTAGGGATGGGGATCGTTCATTTTTATTGTTATTGATACCATTTTTGAGACTGCGCAACGATCAGAGTCTTCATCGATACCATTATGGATACTTTTTTATTATTTGGTGGAAAGAAGAGACGACAAATTCTTAATCTTAACATAACTATTATTACTTTTATTGCAAAAACTGTGAGTCTGTGACTGTTTGATTTCTTCTGTCTCTGTCGCTGTTTTTGTTTCAACGAGCTGATTAAGCGGCCCACAGAGCGGTGCTCTCGGTAGCCAGTCCGACTACGTTTTGAATGATTTGCGGTGGGGAGGCTAGTCTTTATGCACAAACTGTGCTCGTAAATCATTTTTCTGGATAGCACACATATCTATTTTTAGACATAATGTTATATGATCCACTAGTCTCGATAGCAGTTCTGATAAGCTCGGACCTTATTAATTTTTAGGTTTTGAGAAATTTGGAACTGGGTCCTAAAAAGAACCGGGTCTCGAGACCCATCCCTACTCAGCACCTAAAGTTTGTGACTAGCTGTTGAACATAGCGAAGCATTTAAGCAATAAAAGAGCCAATATTTCCTTCAGGAGTTGGTGGAAAGCCAACCGGAGCTAATATTGGACTTACATTAGTCAAGTGGACAGAAACAATGCTAATGTTGCGTTGTGTGTGCACGATGTGTAAATAGGCTTTACACGGTGTCAGTATTGTGTTCCACTGTCAAAAGAAAAGTTTAATTAGACCCTTTTTAAACACTACTGTCTCAGCTTTTACTCAGTTTAAGTTTAATTACTAATGTTAACTATCATTTTAGTGATCAATAATTAGTCTGTGCCTATGTTATCTCCTTACATATACCTACGCTTTCCGTCTCTGCTAGATTGGGAATGATTGAGATTTCTCTTGGCACAGCTACCAGAAGACTTCCAACTTTCAGACAGGTTGCTCACGTCACATCTACGTCGTCTCTCTCAGTTGGAGGCTGCTCAGTAACGCTCAGCCATCACCGGAAAAGTGCTTCTAATATCCTTCACTGGTCTCCGTCCAGAGACACGGGATCTGTTGGTCCATTTCTTTTACAGTCTATGGTCTGTGTGTGCTGTCACATGAGTCCATTAGAGTTTGAAGTGCACTTTCACAGAATGGCTGACTGACATGCTCATGTGGTCGTGTGGTTCAATAACCAATAGGGCACCAATACAGGCCACTGAACACGTACATGCTCAACATCGTATTGTCACATGTGGCTATTATACAAGAGGTTTAACACTTGTTAATGAAAGTGAGCACTGTATTATGCACACTTTAATATATATCTGTCTCCTGCAGAAACCAGCGAACATCCTGGTGATGGGGGAAGGTCCTGAACGAGGAAGAGTTAAAATCGGTAAGACATATTTCTGTAAACTGCTTGACTCATTGAGATTTGTAAATAACACTATCATCATGACAATGGATCAATGAGCAATGAGGCTGTTGACTTGTTTGAGTGTCATATAGCTGTAGTGTTTAACCTTCTGGCTGAGAGGTGGACAGGGAGCTCAGATCAGTGCTGTTGCATAAGCCAGCTGGCCAGGGGACTGCTGCAATGCTGGAGTCTATTTATAAACCCAGTGCACACAGGAATGGTACTAAATTATTGTTTCTGCTATAACTTACCAGGCTGAAGCGTGATTTATGCTTCTGCGTTAAATCAACGCCGTGGGTACGTACGTAGGTAAGTGGAGACACGGACCCTACGTCAGACTCTACGTCGTAGCCTGATGTGCACCTCTCGAAAAATGTAACTATACATCGCAGCGACGCACGTAACTCGGCTGTGGCTTGGTAGCGTTGCATTTCCCCCAAATCATTTCCTGGTTCTCCTTCTCCATAAACATGAAATCAAGGAGAGGGTTAACTTTTCCTGCTCCAGATTTCCCACCGTGGTCAGAAAGAACAGGGGAGACACTTTGTTTCTCTCACTATATGACTCTAGAGTCACTACTCACTCTGAAGCTAATCACCGTCACTCTCTCACTCGCTCTACCACACACTCCCCACGCACACACGGCCCTGCTATTCTCTTAAGGAGTTCGACGCACACACCAACGCAGATGTATAAACTTCAGGCCACTTACGTAGGCTACGGCGAAAGCTCTGCGTGGAGCCTCCGCAGAACCATAAATCACGCTTAACACAGTATTATATTTTATTAGCTGCTGCACTATTTAATGTCTTAGATTATTTATGTTTCCAAACTACTTATCTTTCAACCTGCAACATGCATCCCGTCTATGGGCATTCAGCTTGCTCTTGCATCGCCTCCAAGGTTCGCTGGGGGCGACTTGCGCTGGAGGACTTGGACCCCGTTTATATCTGCTTGCAGGTCTAGTTAGATTTTCTTCCACTTCCACATATATTCCACAATGGAGTTTAAAAAAACAATTATATATAGGCTTAAAGCAGCGTACAGTTACTTTCTACATAAGATAAGGTATTTTGGTATGAAAACCCTCATTTTTAATTTAACCAAGGATGCAACATCTCTGGTCTGTCTTTCATCATCTGTTCATGAATATACTGTACAATACACTACACAGTGTGTACATAACACACTACTAACTACTACTATACTGTATGTCCCGTAGATCTCAAGAGCTTGCACTCGACACTGCACTTCTTTTGCAATACACCCGTCATGTGTGTGCTTCGCTGGTTCAAGTCCCCATACGGACCGAAGTACGGAGTGTGGACTGGTAGCTGGAGAGGTGCCAGTTCACCTCCTGGGCACTGCCAAGCTGCTCTTGAGCAAGGCACCAAACCCCCCCCCAACCGCTCAGGGCGCCTGTACAGCCTGACATCTCTGCATTAGGGCATGTATATGACCTGAGCATGTATGTGTGTATTTCAGGTCTGTGTGTAGTGTGTAATAACAACACTAATCCCCCATTGGGGATCAATAAAGAGTATAAATTATTATTAAAATTATTATTGTCACTGTGGCACTAGACTCACATTGCCAGACCTATCTCCACAGCGTTGCGGAGGAAGGTCTGGCAACAGGAGCGTACAATCCTGGATAGGAGAAAAAGTGGCTTTTTTTAAACCAGTCACAATCTTCTTGGGCGGCGCTAAGCTCCGGACACAGCGACGGTGGCTCTGCAGAATGGTCTTGGGAAGGAACTTGTTTTGGTGGAACATTTGCACCCTGCAAAAGACGACGCCACATACAATATTAAATGAAGTTAACTGTTCACACAACACAGTAACGTGAGCTATATAAATTAGCTGATACATGATTAAACCTCATTGGCTCTTACCAGTGTATCTCCATGTGTACTTGGTCCGCAGCAATCCCACCAATCGGTCCCAAAACGTCCCAGTTAGAGAGAAAATGCCCTAAACATATTTCTTGTAAATCTTTACAATCGTTCCCTGAACGAACCAAGCAGGTCTGCCTTGTTGCACCGTCCGAATTTTCTTCAAAACTTGCCATTGTTAGCGTGTAACGTTTCTTGTGATGGACATCCGGCGAAACTTCCAGCAGCGCCGGAACTCTCCGTTAATGATGTTGATCCAGACTACTGTAGCACTTCATTTTCCTTATAATTTAGGATTTTAAAGCACCCATATTATGCTCATTTTCAGGTTCATAATTGTATTTTAAGGTTGTACCAGAATAGGTTTACATGGTTTAATTTTCAAAAAACACCATATTTTTGTTGTACTGCAGCGCTCTCTCTCACTGCTGCAGATCCTCTTTTCAGCTGGTCTCTGTTTTAGCTACAGAGTGAGACCTCTTTTCTTCTTCTTCTTCTGTACTATCTCTGATTGCACTTGCACATGCGCAGTAGCTCAGATGTAGATCATGTCAGCTAGCTAGCTCCATAGACAGTAAAAGAAAGGCTGTTTCTACAACTTCGGTCAGCTACAAGGCAGGATTAGCTGGGAGACTTCTAAATGAGGGCGCACATGGAAGTAGTTCTTTTGTAGATTATGGTGAACTTATGTGTGTTGTAGCAGTGCTTTGGTATTGAGAACGAGGTAGCATGCTAGCGTTAGCATGCTAAAGCTACGAGCTAATGGTCATAAGTCGTGCCGATTTTGAACAGCTCACCCAGAGACTGAAGGCAGGACACATTCAGAAACTGCATCTCACTCTAAACAGCATGGATGGATTTTTTTCAAAGTTTGTATGTGTGTGGAAGCACCAGAAACACAACATAACACCCCAAATCCCAGAAAAAGTGTTTTTTTATCATAATATGGGCACTTTAAGTTTTCTCTGTTTTACTTCATCCACCAGCAGTATAATTTAGTTCCTGCTTTTGTTTTCTCTTTTCCATTTCAACTATTTTCCATTTATTTCATCACTATCTACATATGTATATATTATAGATGAGATTATTTCACATGTTCACAGGTTTGAGGGCCTGAGGTGCTCTCTGAGAATGTCTTTATTTGCTCACTTCCTGTGTCTTCTTTACAAACCTGTAGCTGACATGGGTTTCGCTAGACTCTTCAACTCCCCCCTCAAGCCACTGGCAGACCTCGACCCTGTGGTGGTGACGTTCTGGTACAGGGCCCCTGAGCTGCTGCTGGGGGCCCGGCACTACACCAAAGCTATCGGTGAGTCTGGGGCCACATGTGCTAAGAAAACCCTGGTGTGTGTGTGTGTGTGTGTGTGTGTGTGTGTGTGTGTGTGTGTGTGTGTGTGTGTGTGTGTCTGCACTAACTTAGGACTTTGACCCCTGATTTTTTGCTCCACTGAAACAAAGTAGCTGTCCTTTCAGCAGAATAATCTTTCAGTCTTTTAGTGTTTCCCCAAGGTCTCTCAGTGTAGGGACACGCATTCCCCTGTGATCTATGGTCTTCATCATGAAGCAGCTGTGTCTACATGTCATTCGTGGAACATGAGACTCAGGCCTCCACTGTGTTTGTGATTATCTCTAAATGAATGAAAGAAAGACGGTCAGATATAAAAGCTGCACTAATTGTTTCTCAGGAATTCTTTCTCATTTTAACTCTTGCAGAAATAGCAAAAAAAAAAGATTTCACTTTTTGCAGTAAAGTAGTAGAAAAATTCATTTACATATAAGATCATCAAACATTTGGGTCAAAACTGGTTTCCGAACTCTTGTGCATGCCACTGATAAAACGTAAAGCTCATCTTCAAGAAGACAAAACTAACTAACTGTGTGTATGTGTGTGTGTGTGTGTGTGTGTGTGTGTGTGTGTGTGTGGTGTGTGTGTGTGTGTGTGTGTGTGTGGTGTGTGTGTGTGTGTGGTGTGTGTGTGTGTGTGTGTGTGTGTGTGTGTGTGTGTGTTTAAATGTACCAGATATTTGGGCAATTGGCTGCATCTTTGCGGAGCTGCTAACGTCCGAGCCCATCTTCCACTGTCGCCAGGAAGACATCAAAACCAGTAACCCTTTCCATCATGACCAGCTGGACAGGATATTCAGCGTCATGGGTTTCCCTGCAGGTCTGCACACAATACACACAACTGCAAATACACACAGCCTGTGTAAGCAGGATGACCATGTTGAAAAAAAAACTTAAAACCGTGAATCGTATCGGATGGTGAGTCGAGCGTATCGTTACGTCCCTTATTCTGTTGAATGTTTACATTAAGGTGCCCCTGTGGCGATTCAATGTGTGTTCATTAGCACTAGCACATATCCTAGAGCTTTAACAAACACGTGGAGTACATGCTCTTCCATTTTCTATTTAGACAACTTCAAGCGATCCATGGATTCGCCACAGGGCGAATCTGTTTATGATCTTGCGGTGGGAGTTTCACTTAAAGGTGCTCTAAGCGATGTCACATGTTTTTTAGGCTACAACATTTTTTGTCACATGCGCGGAGGGAGGGGACGGGATGAGGAGGGGGGAGGGGCGAGCTAGCCTCCGTTTGGTTTGACAATACTTCGAACGTCAACAAGAAGTGACGTCACCCAACATCGCTTAGAATACCTTTAAATGGCCCATTTGTATGACGTCCTGCTATTTAACACCCCCAATGTAGCACAGGTAGACTTTCTATTTCACACATATTGTTTTCCGTCAGATGTGTTTTTATGATCTTGACATTTCCGACTGCATTGAAAGCAGCTTCATTTCACGGAGAAACAGAGAAAGAGAAAGAGACGAGGGACTGTGCTTTGTGCTGGAGGAAACAGCTGTTACACAAACTCCTGGGCAGTTTAGTGCTGGTGTTCCATTTTTGACCCTCATAGTCTTTAAAACTGTCCTATGGCAGTGACAGAGACAGTGATGTTTACTGATTCCTGTACGGGACTCTCACACCGCCTCAAAACGGACTGACAAGTCTGATGGCTGGTCACATGATTGGCCACCGCAGGGTGACACCGGGTTGTGTTTCTCCAAAAGTTAAATCTTTATCAACTTTTCTGCTGCGGTCTTCTTTTTTAAGATTATTTTTTTGGGCATTTCTGGGCCTTTATTTTGATAGGACAGCTGAAGACATGAAAGGGGAGAGAGAGGGGGTGGGGGGGGGGGGGGGATGACATGCAGCAAAGGGCCGCAGGTCGGAGTCGAACCCTCTATATGGGCGCCCGCTCTACCAACTGAGCTATCCAGGCGCCTGCTGCAGTTTTCTTTCGGCCCCCCCCCCCCCCCCTTCAAAACGAATCAAAAGACCTGCGTTTTCGCAGGACCCCCTGAGGACTGCTATGTGAACCCAGCCTTAAAACATAATAATAATAATAATATATATATATAGGGCTGGGCGATAGGGAAAGAAATCAGATATCACAATATTCTTGACCAAATACCTCGATATCGATATTGCGGCGATATTCTAGGGTTGACAATTGGTGCTTTAACAAAATATTTTCACACTTAGATTTTAGATAAATAATCATCAGTAATGTGGACATAATGTCTAAGTAGGGAAAAGGCAAATAACAGCTAGAACAGTCTGGTAAGTTCAGAAAAGTACATCACTTTACTGTAATGCAGCCTTTAAAACCAGGAAAAGACAACACTTATGTCATACCACGATATTACGATATACAAAATCTAAGACGATATCTAGTCTCATATCACGATATCGATATAATGTCGATATATTGCCCAGCCCTATATATATATATATATATATATATAATAGTATGTTCTTTGTATTCCACAGATAAGGACTGGGAAGACATTAGAAAGATGCCAGAGTATCCAACACTGCAGAAAGACTTCAGGAGGACAACGTGAGTGATGATCAGAAACTTATAAACCAATAAACCAAATATGAAATACAGTCAAACTGATTTTTTTTGTTGATGTATTGTTGTGTTTTCTCATTTCTCAGGTATGCAAACAGCAGCTTAATCAAATACATGGAGAAGCACAAAGTGAAACCAGACAGCAAAGTGTTTCTGTTGGTGGGTACACACACACCATCATATATGCACACGTCTTATGTCTCTGCTTCTTTTGGTTTGCAGAAGAACTATTGTGGGAAAAAATATTTAAAAAAAATGAGCCATCATTCTACATTCATTCTGTTTCTCTCTGCTGATATCTGACAGCAGGTTTTGAAGTATGATTTTTTTTCTTTTTACTATTTGGTAACATTTTATGAATGAAACAGAACAGAGCCTTATATGGCCGTTTTAGGGGCAATGATAATGCCAATGATCAAATCTCACGAACATGGGTTCTTTCAACCAAATTGCCCCAAAAAAACATGGTTCCCTACAACTATCTTCAGGTAAAATGAATGAATTTTATAGCATTTAAAAAATTTTTTTAAATGGTTTCGAAACAGTATCCTGAATAAACTTTGATACCCGTGATCCACTCAACATCCTCTCATCCGACCTGTAAGGCAAAATAATTCATAATTTCTGCTTTTTTCCAACAACAAAAAATAGGCCCAATTTCACATAAATGAGGTTTGTTGACCAATGTTCCAAGAATAAGTGTAAAACGTATTATTAAAACAACACAAGTTGGTATTAGTGGTGCATACTGTGTAAATGACCAAATTGTCAAAAGCATCGGAAAAAGCTCCAAAAAAGTTCATTTTCCATTTTACCCGAAAACAATACCGTGATTCTTCTCTGCCTTCAGCTCCAGAAACTCCTCACCATGGACCCCACCAAAAGAATCACATCAGAGCAGGCGCTGCAGGACCCCTACTTCCTGGAGGAGCCGTTACCAACCACCGAGTGAGCTTTCCTTTGTCTTGATTCAGACCCACACTGATTCACTTCTTTAAAGCGTAACTCTCGCCAAAATGCAACCTCTTTTTGTGAATGTACCCGAGTCAAACTGTCATTTAAAAGCATATTTAGGACATAATCGCCACTTTTAAGATTTACCGTATTCTCGTTTTTCGGTCAAATGGCCTTTTGAATGGGAGTAATAGGGGCACTTTGATGCTAGCCTTAAAATAGCTATTTTTAAAACACTAAGAAGGCTCGACACAACATGAGACTTTGCTCCAAGTATCACCAGGGCTCTACACCTTAACGAAAGCATTGACAACGGACTCCATATGAGGCTCCTTTTTCAACTACAAGGTCAATATTGTTTTTCGATAAAACAAGAAATAATCCTTGCATTTATATGGAACTAAGCTTTAGGAGCTTTCCATCTTTACTCTCTTCCCTGTTACGTTGCATTCGGAAATGTTGAATTGTTTTTGACTGATAAAATTGCTGCAGCTGGAGTTATTGAAAACCTTTCTTTTTAGTAAACTCTGGGTACACAAACAATGTTGTCAATGCTTTTATTAAGGTGTAGAGCCCCTGGTGATACTTGGAGCAAAGTTTCATGTTGTGTCGAGCCTTCTTAGTGTTTTAAAAATAGCTATTTTGAGGCTAACATAAAAGTGCCCCTAGCACTCCCATTCAAAAGGCCATTTGACCGAAAAACGAAAATACGGTAAATCTTAAAAGTGGCAATTCCGTCCTAAATATGCTTTTAAACGAAAGTTTTACTCGGGTACATTCACAAAAAGACCCTAGGTTGCATTTTGGTGAGAGTTACGCTTTAAGTATGAGGAAAATGCCCTTTAACTTGTAACCTACCTTCCTGTCCCCCTCCCCCCCCCCCCTCTGTGTTTTGGTTGGTGTGGTGGAATCAGAGTGGAACATGCAGAAACATTTACATCACTGATTCTCTGTGATTGCCTCTAGTGTGTTTGCTGGGTGTCAGATCCCCTACCCAAAACGAGAGTTTCTAAATGAAGACGAGCCAGAGGAGAAAACAGAAAAGGTAAAAAAAAAAAACAAGTCAACTGGCCACTCCACCAGTTTCATTTCATTACTTTAAATAGCTTTCAGACTCGAGACATCCTGTGTTTGAAGTGTTTGAAGTCATCCCTATTATGAGAATATTTTATTCTCATAATAGGGATGAGTCTGCATTCACACAGCCTGCGTCGGCAGGTCGTCTTTTTGAATGGGGGTAGTGCGTTTAGGCTGTGGCGGGGTTTGCCACAGGGGGGCACAGGCAAAAAAACGCAGCGGGCCTGTGACAAAAAGTTGAGACCGACTCAACTTTTAGAGAAACGCAACCCCAGTTAGTTTTGAGGCGGTGTGAGTGTCCCATACAGTTATCGGGGAAACATCACTGCCTCTATTGCTGCCACAAGAACTGTTTCGGTGACACTCCCACAAATGTCTTTTTTTTGGTGTGAATGGGCCCTAATGAGTCATCATCATGAATCATTTTCAGACGTCCACACAGTTCTGACAAGTTGAAAATAGCACAGCCAGGTTATAGCCAGGGTGTTATTCGAAATCCCTGCACGGCATAAATGATCTACAATATTGTCAATCTAGATCTTGGTAGGAACCTCCATCATATTAAAAGAACATGACTTGCTTCAATGGAAGCCTGTGGAAACTAGTGAGATTGTATTACTGTCCAGAGAGATTCATGCCAGAGGAAGAAAAACACCAGCTGGACAAACATGAGCAGCTGATTCAAGCCTCGAGTCACACAGGTAAAGGTTGCAGGGTTTAGCTGTAATGTTCGCCACATTCTGCAATATCTTTCCTGGCCAGTACAGCAGTTTGTTTAGCTTTACAAGTATGTCGTTTGTCCCTGGTTATTTATCACTACTAGGTCCAAACTGGTGTTTGGTGAGGACAACACTGATGTTTCTATGCTAGGGTGTTAATCAGTATGTTAAGAGCATAAGTCACCGAACATAGGACTATCATAATAACACAAAACAGAACTGCACAGATGACAAAGTATTTCAAACGCTATATGGTAAATGGATTGCATTTTTATAGCACTTTTCGGTAACACTTTATGTATCTACATAAGAGTGACATGACACTGTCATGAACACATGACACAGTCATGACACATGATCCCTAACCCTAACCCTAACCATAAACCGAATGACACTTACTAAAAGAAGCGTTATGTCATAAACGTTTATGACTTGTTTATAATGTTTATGACACGTTCATGACAGTGTCATGTCACTCTTATGTAGATACCTTCAAGTAAAGTGTAACCCACTTTTCTAGTCAAGCGTTTAACAACACAAGCCAGCATTCACCCCTTCATTCATACCCTGATGGCATGTAAGGTAGGCCTGTAACAATTATTACATAATTGTCTAATTGTCCATTTTTCTACATAATCGCGGCTTCTTTGTTTAACCACAATTCATTGCTAACATTAGCTAAGGTCTTAAGGCGTATGACTGGTAATTGTTGATTTTGTTTAGATATGCCAAATTGAAATTATATAGGTGATTATTGGTCAGAATGTATATTTGTATTATTATCTCAATTATTAGTTGTTGGCACTTGACCCTATACACGTTCATAGCAACAAAATTGACAAGGGGGGGATAGAGATAGTTAGATAGTTTTATGATCATAAAGAGGCCTTGTTAACTTAGGCTATCTTTTTGTCTTATTACATTATCTGGGTAACATGACAGTGATGTATATACAAAAAAAGATGTATCTTGGGATTTATTCAAAACTTTAATTTGGTTTCAAAAGTAATACATCAACAAATATTTTTAAATGTGGCTTAAAGAGACAATTATATTGTTAATCGCAATTATTTCTGAGACAAGTAATTGTACAGCAACATTTGGCATTATGACAGCTCTAATGCAAGGTGCCACCTGCTCATCAGGAAGGGAGGGATACACATTCACACACACAATTTGGAGATTTGCAAACAAATAAAATAGAGAAAAGCATCAAATGATCCCACTGGAGAAACGTGAAAAATGACTTTATATATATATATATATATATATATATATATTACTGGCTATGACTCAATATATAGATTGAGTCATAGCCAGATGGAGAGAGTCATCTCATGGCTGGGCAGATTCCTTAAAAAAAAACGTCCCTGGGCAACAGATTCTGCAGCGGGACCCCCTCAGCTGGCCTCTTTTTGAGAACGTGAAAACAATTGTGTTATCGATGGTATATGAATATCACCTAACAGACACAACGTGTTACCCATCAATACTGTCTATACTGTATATGCATTTCAGTCAAAGCAAAAAAGATAAAATTGGAGTAACACCAAGGTAGAACAACTAGACAGTTAACAAGCAAGTAACCAAACTGATTTCACATGTGCAGATTCCCTCTACCCCCTCTCCCCTTAAAGTGGACATATTATGCTTTTCCGTACGTTTTCTGTCATATCTTCAATGTTATAATGTCAGATTTTCATGTTAAACGTGGCCAAAAAAACAAATGAGGTAAAAGTATTTTATAGAAATCCACGTGAGCTAAAACATTCAGATTTCCAACTGTTCTGAACGCTCCGTTTTCAACAGTTTTTTCTAATCTCGGCTAAGTCTTAAACAACTCTAAGCTGGCCTTCTCTGATTGGTCATCTGCTCCAGGTAGGCAGGACTGGAGTGTGGTTGACATTGTCGCATGTAACTACATGCTAACGGCAGTAAAATATGTCATCTTGGCTGCCAGTGTTGTTAAATTCTCCCCAATTCCAGTTCACATTACCCCTGAAACATTTCCGTTTTGTAGTATTTGGTTTAAAAGCCTATTTCTGTGATTTTGACTGTAGAAAGACCTGCTATATTCTATTAGTATCCACTGATAACTATAGTAGCTACATGCTAACGGCAGTCAAAGATGTCATCTTGGCTACCAATTTGTTAGATTCTCCCGAATTTTGGGTCGCTTTTTTTCTGAAACATGTCCGATTGGGTAGTGTTTGGTTCAGAAGCCTTTATCTGCGTCAATCTAATGTAATATTATGTAGCTGCATGCTAACGCGAGATAGCTGTAATCTTTACGGCCAATGCTGGTTTCTCCCCAATTTCGGGGTCACATTACTGCTGGGACATGTCCGGTTGTATTTGGTTTAGAAGCCTTTATTGGTGATTTCTTTTCACGGTAAAAAGTCCTGTTATATACTCCGTTGCCGTAGCTCCAGCTGCAACTAATGAAACAACAGTGGAGGCTGCGGAGCAGAAAGCAGATTCCAGAAAACACTCTGGCCAATCAGAGAAGACTTGGTGTTTTCTGGAGGGGGGCTTAAAGAGACAGGTGCTCCTACAGAGCGTCTCATACAGAGGGTGAATACAGGTGCAGCAGCCATGGGCAGTATGAGAAAAATAAAGTGGTTTTTTTTAACATTAAAGCATGTAAACATGTTCTTGCACAAACACAAAATACAAGTATTATCCTGAAAATGCTATATAATAGTTGCCCTTAATCACCTTTGCACTGTGTGTCCATGTGCAGAACCAGACCCAGCAGCACCAGCAGACCACAGGTCAGACTCAGGCCCAGAACCAGCAGCAGACGGCAGCCCAGCAGGCTCCGTCCCAGCAGAACTTGGCCCAAACCAACGGCACTGCCGGAGCCACGGGGGCCACCGCCGGCGGGGGTTTACAACACGGCCAGGACCAGGGGCCCCCCAACAAGAAACCTCGGATCGGGCCCTCTGGGGCCTCCTCAGGCACTGGTCTGCTACAGTCAGAGTACCAGGTTAGTGGGATTTATACTCCACAAGGAAGTTGTTAGTCGGCTGCTGATATTCTTAATTTTTCTCTCCCATTAAAAGACTCAAACAAACAGTGAATGTAACAAGTGTTGTGTGTGTATTACAGCCTGATACATCACAAAATGTTCTTGTTGGGGTTGCAAGTCCTTCTGGTTTATCCCATCGCGGTGGCTGGCGTTTCCGTGTGTGCGTGTGTTTGCGTCGGTGTATGTTTATGTGTGCGTGTGTCAGCCCCCCACCATTTTGGTACATTTACCCAACATGCGACGATAGCCCTCGCTCACGGAAAATGTGCTTGGCAAGTGTTAAAATACTCCCTAGAGTACCAAATGTACTTTTTGTAACTTTTTCCTGTTTGTTTGATAAAAAACAGCTGTTTTAGGTAATATTACATATTAAAGAACTTTTGATTATTCAGAAAATAATTGACTGATGAGGACAATTGTTACATGCAGCTTTGTGAGGTTATAGATATTAATTTTGTCTTTACACTGTGTTGTAGCCTGCAAACGCTACAGATGGTGAACATTTCTGTGCACAGAATGTCAGCGGTGTAATCTACAGTATGTGTGTTTGGCAGCGGCGAGGAAGACGTATACACGCACACAGCAGACAACAACAGCCTGTCGGCCAACAGATAAGGGCTGTGCATTCCACATTGTCCTGCTGACCGAGCTGATAGCGAATCACTGCAGTGCCTGCTAGTTTCCCACTCTGGCGCCCGTTGTATCAGGGGCTCTTATCACGGGGCCAAAGAGAGGGAGGTCTCTGAGTGATGGAGAGAGGCTGGTGAAATAAGAGCAGGGACGTGTCAATGAGTGTACTGCAGAGAACAGTGTGATAGAGGTGACCTCTCTGTGTGAGTAGAAATATATCACAGATAGATATAGATATATACAGTATATACTGTGTGTGTGTGTGTGTGTGTGTGTGTGTGTGTGTATGTGTATATATATATATATATATATATATATATATATATATATATATATATATATATATATATATATATATTATGACTGTCAATCAATTAAAACAATTAATCTAATTAATTACAGACTCTGTGATTAATTAATCGAAATTAATCACATACATAATTAACGGTGCCTGAACCTATACTTTTTAAGAAAGTAAAAAAAGAAAAGAAAACAAAGGGTACTAAACAACAGTCGGTGACATTAAAGAACGGCTTGTTTATTGCTAAGGCCATATGGTCAAAATTAAATGATTTAATAATAATGTATAACAATAACAATAACTTATTTCACTAGTAAATTGCTGTTGAACGACAAAAACAACCACCAAGGACATTTACAATAACTTCAAATGCACCACGAAGGTGTAGTTTACCAGTTTCATTGAACGCACCGTCTGTGTTGTTTTTCCGACGGCAGCTCGGCAGCTGCAGATTGTTACATCCCGCTGTTGAGTCACAGTCCTCTACAGTAAAACACAGTCAAACTTTACACCGTTCAGCGTTAACTGTCAGCATTGTAACCGTAGGCTAACGTTATAGTCAGCTGCAAATATGGCTTGACCCCAAAAAAATTCTAACAAAAGATTTCTCAGTGGTTTACAGTAGTATCAGATGTACTTAAAAACATCCTAAAAGTTTACCAAAGTTTGACTCCAAGAAAGGCCCCATTTTCAAAATGGCGGCCGTCAGGTCCTTAAAATGACCATTACTCCTTTGTATTCCTCCTAGACCAGGAATACTGGTGCCTGATACATGTTTTGCCCATGTACTATTGTAATTAGCATATTTGCATGATAGAGAAGTGATTACAGGTACAATTGAATTTTAAAGCAATTGGTTACAAGCATGTTTAATGTGAAAAATAAGGGCGAATACAATAACAATTTTATAATACAATTTCAAAGTAATTGCATATTTCTCCTTTCTCATATCGTTTTGCCTAGTGTTAGTGGTTTCTGTGGTTCATAACCATTCTTTTGATTCCAACAAAGAATACATACAACTGTGTGATACTGTAAAATTAGTCAAAACAGGGCTGCCACGCTCAATACCGCTAACGAAAGTTACGAATGTAACTACGGTTCTATGAATCTTGGATGACTGCCAGAGGCAGTGTTTCACACTGAATATATTCCATATTGCACTTGTGCAGGTCGAGTATTTATATCAACAAAGTCACCTGTGACCTTGGGGTGACCCTAGCCAAGGTATTAAGTTCCGGTGTCACCCTGAGCTCATTCTTTCAGAATCTTCTCCCGTGTTCGCAAGATTCCGAGTGACCAAGAACTCTGGCGGTCATCCAGGATTCATAGAACTGTATTTACATTCGTAACTTTCGTTCTATTTCATCCTTACTGAACGCCAGAGGCAGTGTTTCACACTGGATGACTCATATCAACAGAGTCACGAGGAAGCCTGCGTACCCACCACACAAGGATGCAGCAGAGGCCCTCAGCCGGAGAACCACGCCCAATGAATGGGGGGGTGGCATCATGCATCCTGCAATAACGTGAGAATGTGCTTGGCGACGCCATGAGGCCGCGGCACATATTTCCTCCCAGGGCACACCTCTCCAGTCGTCCACGACGTGGAGACACTCCTGGTAGAGTGAGTCACTCCAGATGGTAGGAATTGACCACTTGCTCTCTATGCAGAGACAATGGCCTCCACAAACCAGTGGGAAAGGCGCTGCTTTGAGAGACCACAGCCTGTCATACGAACACCATAACAGACAAAAAGTTGCTCAGACTGACAAATTCAGATGGTAGTGTCAACACAAACCTTAAGGGCCTGCACTGGGCATAACAGATTTGACTCATCCCCTCCTTCTCCAGAAAAACGTGCCAAGTGGATAGGCGGATTGAGGTGTAAGCATGTCAGCATATTAGGGAGGAACGCCATATTAGGTCACAAAGTGACACCAGAGCCATCCAAGTACCACCTCAAACAGGATTCACTCATGAGCAAAGCAGATAGCAGGCCAACACGTTCCACGGAAGTGATGGAAAAGAGAAACGCAGCCTAGGCTGACAACTACCTCAGCTCTGCCTGTGCCAATGTTCAAAGGGAGGTGAGCATAGGATGTCCAGCACCAGGGGCAGAACCCCTGCAGGAGCCCTTGGGGCGCCCGAGGGACACAGCCCTAGAGCCCCAGTTAAGAAGCAGGATACGACCTGTGGCTCCCCACAGTGTCATTGTCAACCGCAACATGCTGCGACGAAATGGCAGCTCCACAGACTCTTAGGGTAGGAGGTGACCATCCACCATCCAGTAGGTTCTGCAGGAACTCAAGGATGGAAGGCACAGAACAATGCACTGGGTATAAGTATGAGCCGTACACCACCGAGAAAAAAGTTACCACCTGTTCCCGTACTGCAGACGGGCAGACTGCAGTGATCTAGCATTCAGGATAGTATCTCTGACAGGTCCTATGCAATCTGTCAACAGCGGGTCAGGCCCCACAGCTGAAGGCGACAGGGGTCCATATCTGGATGAATCCGCCACTCCTCCGGTGGGGCTCTTGACGAGAGAGGAAGACTGCAACCAGGTCTAGTGCCCCCCTGGTAGTATATGTGAAAGACTGTCAAGGTGTAGTTCGACCTGATGAGCATGTGCCTTCCCCACAGGTATGGCAGGAAATGCCGTAGAGCCAGGTGCACAGCCCGTAGTTCCATCACAATGATGTGCTCAAGGGCCTCATGAGCCGACCACAGGCTTTAAGCCATCCTGTTTAGCCACACTACGCCCTGTGCCACTTGGTAACCTAGTGGAAACCATTCAGCCATCCCTTCAGGGGGCGCAGAGACAGAAAGCCCAAGGGAACGACAGCCGAGGCAGCTGTCAACTTGCCCACGAGGCAAAGAAACTGGCCGTAGGGAACATCCTGCCCCCTTGTCGTTCATGCTCTGAAGCGATGGACAGGCCCACATAGTGACACCGTTTAGAGGCCCACCGATGAAGGTTATGCGCTGGGAAGGAGTCAGAGAACTCCTTTGAGGTACACCGTGAGATCCAGTCAGGCCACTTGTGAAAGAAAGCGAGACGCGTCCTGGGCTGCCCGAAGCCGGGACTGCACACAAATCAACCAGCCACCTAGACACGGCAGGATCCTCATGCCCTGCGACTGCAGGGATGAGAGGGCTGCTGCAACGCACCTGGTAAATACCCGTGGAGAGAGGGAGAGTCCAAACGGGAGGACCCTGAAATTACAATGACTGACCAGGAAGGCAGAACGAAGACACTGCCTGTGGTGAGGCACAATAGGAACAGGAAAATAAGCATCCATCAAATGGATGGACGTGAACCAGTCCTCTTTGGCAACAGCACGAATAACATCTGCTGTGCTCAACATGTGGAACGGCAACACTTTCAAAAGGTTGTTGAGTCCCCTGAGACCCAGAACAGGGCGAAGCACACCACCTTTCCACTGGACCAGAAAATAATGTCATCTTGACCTGGCTGAAGGTTGGGGGCTGGCTTGTACCCTTGAGCTAAGGAACAAAGCACAGGCTGCCCAGCAGGAGTGCTGCTGCCGAAAGCCGGCCCCAAGGCTACAATTCCCCTTGGGGCGACGAGTAGGCTCCATGGCCTGACGCTGTGAAGAGAGCAAGCGAGCAGGTACGCGACGTAGCAAACAGGCCTCTCATTGGGGCGCTGAGGCCCATGGTGGCATGTCCCCGCGAAGACCAGTGAACTGCCGCCTGGTCTGACCAGCCTGGACAGTCCACTCAAGCACCTGTAAAGCAGCCGAGAGGGCAAGCATGAGGTGAGAGAGGAAGTTACCAAAGCACAACTTTGATGGTGGAGTCATCTGCAAGAGTTTTTGCCCTGTCTTTCTGTTTGAAGTATATTCCAAAAACGGGTTTTCCAATCATCTTTTCAATGATCTCATTGCCAACACTCTCAAACTCATGCACATTCACCTCCTCTTTGGCAACAACACCAGTTACAATGTTTCTCAGAGATGGGTCTGGAGAGAATGGTGTGCAAATCCTAAGCTTTTCCTTAATCTTTTCTAGATCAGAGTGATCTCTTTTCATCCTTGCTTCTGAGGATTCTCTGTGCTGCTCGCTTGTCATGTAGGTGAGGTCATTGAATTCCTGCATGGCGTTGTTGTATTCAGATGTGATGGGTGTAGGCATGGTCCTCAATGCTCGCATTTCTTCAGTCATTCTACTTCCGTGGGTCAAGCCTCCACTGCTTTTCAAGGATCGCATTAATGTCTGCTCGATGACAAAGTCAGAGCTAAGGCCTGCCCAGTACTGGTTGCTGTGGCAGATCACATGGAATACCCCTGGAAAGCTTGTCATATACATCAGGGTGTCTGGTCTCGAGTAGGCACATTTCTTGTAGGTAGAAATATGCCGATTTCAGGTAGCTTCAGTGCCCAGTGGTGGCAAATATTGGCAGACAGTCCAACATTTTAATGAGGTAAGCAATATCAAATGTCAGTATTCTCTTCCACCATCTTCTGAATTGCTGAAAATTGTGAATTTAGATTTGTTGAGTTTAGTATAATCCCACCTTTATACTCAAAAACATCTATAGAGGATGCATTACATATGTATTACCTTATTCAAATTGAAATGAGTGAACATTTTAGAAGGTTCACACACAGGCCTCTCTTTGGGCTAATTAAGAGTTGTTTTTGATTCAAAGTTATACAACTCCAATTTAAGTTACTTTTGGGTGCAATAACTTTTACATTGAATGTCAAGTCCATGTTTTAGCAAAAAATGGTACGTGTCCAAAAAAACGTACATCAATGACATCTCTGGTTCACCCCAAACAAAGATAAAACCTTACAGTATCTCACAGAAATATGTATTACATAAGTATGTAATCATGTCAGTGCAATTTAGACAAGTCCAATGGATTTATAGACCTAGAAAACATGGGGTTAGACATCAAGATTACTTTGCTAGGTCAAATAATGAATAAGTTAGGATATTTTAAGGGCTTCCTGCCCATTTCGGATGCCATCTTGAAAATTACCCCTTTCTAGTGGTCAAATTTTGGTAAACTTTTAGGCTGTTATTAAGGACACTTAATACTACAAAAAACAGCTGAGAAACCTTTTGTTAGAATTTTTTTAGGGTTAGGTGTTTTTTTTTCATATATGCAGCCGCCTATTAGCTGCTGTCGAGTATAGTGTTAACTAGCTAGCGGTAGGCTAACGTTAGCTGCTGTCGAGTATAGTGTTAACTAGCGTCACATGCAGCGGTGTTTGTGTTGCCTGTATCGTCTTCAGAGCACCAGAGAGAAGTGCAGACATATCAGTGGCACCAGATTTTGGTAGCCAGGGTTGGCAGGAAGAAGATTTTTATAAGTAAATGTTCCAGTTAATGATCCAGGCAGCACATTCTCGTCTCCCTCCTTCATTTTACAGTCCAGTGGTGGCTAGAACGGCTCCGGGTCAAACGTCAATATGGAATGGATTAATCTGCGTTATTTTTTTTAACGCGTTATTTTTTCTCAAATTAATTAATCGAAATTAACGTGTTATTTTGACAGCCCTAATATATATATATATATATATATATATATATATATATATATATATATATATATTCTAGAAGTACTGCGATTCGATAGTATTGAGTATTGCAATTTTTCTTTTCCGTCTTTAACAAAAAACAAAAGTTGAATAATACACTTTAAGAGACAATATATCATTAGACATTTCTAAAAAAACTGATCATTTTCTTTTAAGATAATTTTTTGACATGCAGGAAATCGTCACAGGTCGGACTCTGGACCTCTGCGTCGAGGCATAAGCCTCTCAGTGTATGTGCGCCTGCTCTACCCACTGGACCAACCCGGCCACGAAAAGGATAGTTTTCTAAGAAGAATGCACATCACATGTCAGTCAGTCAGTCTGACATTTATTTACTTTGTCAAGAAGAACATAAGATGGACTTTCTTTTTGCTGGAAACAGATATGATGTAGTCGCCGTCTGCGGTACGGTTTAAACAGAAAGTATTTAGGTGAATCATCATATATATGTATATATTATATATATATATATATATATATATATATATATTATATATATATATATATATATATATATATATATATATATATATATATATATATATATATAATATATTCATATATACTGTATATATAGTAGTGGCTGAGGCTGCATGTGAGACAGCTGGTGGCTGTCAGGCCTCAGCATATGTATAAATAAACCAGTGGGCTGGGCTGACATACCAGGAAGGGGGCTAGCTGTCTGACTGTGCCGTCACTGTCAGCGTAGTCTGAGAAAAACGTGCTCTGGTTTATTGGCATTTTTTCAAAGCGCCGGACGGAGCCACGGTGCCGCTGGGTAGGGCAGGTAACCCTAACCCCGAAACATCAAGATCTTCCTCTCTTCTCTCTGAGAGCCAGTCTGGTAAACAGCCTCTAACCTTCTGTTCACTGGTTTTTGCAGACTTAGTAGTAACTCGTCATAAACGATGTTCAGGTGTTAAACGAGTTAACTATTAAAACCAATCGACAACAATTGAAAGCCTGATTATAACCCTAGTTTCGCCATGACAACGAATTTTCAAGATCATGGGAAACATACATGGACATCATCACACACCGTGATTGTCAGTTAATAGTTTGGAGACATTAGAACAAATGTTAGTGTTTCAGCTGGAAAACTGATACAGTTTATGTTACTTATAAATAACATAGTTTGTCTTCAACAATTACTTTGTTTCATATCTTTTTGCAATTATTACTTCTTTTACTTTTTTACATTGGTCTTGACATTTGGTATACCAAATAATTAAAGGAAGAGAAACGGTAGGATACAACATAAGCAGCCAAAGCTGACCAATCACAGTTCTTGTAGTCCCCATGTGGTATCTGTTGAGTTACAGGAGACGGTATTATTAAGGTGGATTTTATATAAATAAAATCCACCTTTAATCCTAAATATATGTCACACTCCAAAAACACTGGATCCTACATTTCCCATAATACAACCAGCGGAATCTTTTTATTAGATCCTCCCTGTCGTTAAAGGAATAGTTTGACGTTTTGGGATGTAGTTTTATTTACTTTCTTGCCAATAGTTGTAAATACGTCTTTCCACTAAACATGGAGCTACGTAGCTTAGCATAAAGACTGGAAGCAGCCTGGCTCTGTAAGCCTTACAGCATTTCTAAAGCAGTTTAATCCAACAGCAACAGAAATGTTATGTGCTGTAACTGTATCTGGTGACCAGCGGCGGGTTGCTGTTGCCATGAGAAACCAAACCAAAACAAAACACCACCAAAACAATAGTTACAGTACGTAACTCCCCAGTGAAACTACTAACAAGTTCATTAATCATGGATTAATAATTGAGGTCATGAATAAATAATAAATAGATCCATCGATAAGTGATGGCAGCTCTACTTTTACACCCCAAACATCAGCTGGCATGGCTCCGTGTCCTGATAAACCTGTACACACACACACACACACACACACACACACACACACACACACACACACACACACACGTTCACACGTTGCATGTTTTGTATTTTGTTAAAAAATTCGCACAAAAAAGAAAGATCTCAGTTGCATCCAGGTGCTCACTGCTGTGTTTTTCTCTCCCCTCTTCCCCTCCGTATGACTTTCCGTCAGCACTCCGGCTCCCGCCTTGGTTACCAAAGCACCGTCCAAGGTTCCACTCAGCCCCAGAGCACCATGGGATACTCGTCGTCATCCCAGCAGAGCTCCCAGTACTCCCACCAGACCCACCGTTACTGAGGCTGAACCAGCACAGACGTCGGCGCCTCCTCCTCCTCCTCCGACCTGCGTGCCAGGGCATCACTCCCACATCCTGGCTGGACCTTTCTCCGTGCATTACGTCATTCCACCCCCTCACCTTTGACCTCTTTCCTGACTGCCATTAGCGGCACTGTAACATGAAGGCAAACAAACAGAACCAAAACAGCGTAAGAAGAGGTTGTGCCTTCTCGGGCTGGTGAACATAATGTAAGATAGAATCAGAATCAGAATCAGAAAAGGGTTTTTTGCCACAATAAGGCTGCGTCCGAAATTCCATACTACCATGCTATTTACTAGGCTAAAACAGTATATGAGTTTTTTTTTGTATGCCTGAAACCTTAGCGTGAAACCAATAGTACTTGAATTGCATACTATTTCCGGTAAAACATTACAGTATGCAATACTGGACACTACGCCGGCATAAATATCCCACAGTGCAATGCGACAACGTTCATGACAGATAAACGGACAGAAACCAAGGAGCTCTTTAACGCTCTAATTTACATTTCTACATATTTAAATGGCTGTTGGTCTACTTATTCACCTCTTTCAGTCATTTAAGCGTTATCTGGCGATGCCGCTTGAGCTGATGTCGGCAGGGGTTACCATGGTTACGCATCTTCAACGGCAAGGAGGCTCTCAGGAAGTGACGTTGAATATTACAGCTCAGTGCGCCCGAAAAAGATCCACACTACTGTTTATTTACACAAAAGTATACTGGACGATAGTATGCATATTGAGTATGTAGTGCAGAGTATGCAATTTCGGACGCAACCTAAGTTACACTTATGTAGGAATTTGCCTTGGTGAATGGTGCGTACAAGATCAAACAAACAAATGTGAAGGCGTCGGAACCCATGGCACTTAAAAGCACGTTTCTCACCCGGAACAACTGCAGCTGTGTTCATATATATGTACATTATATAGCACCTTTTTCTATTTGATTTTTTTTTTCTCTCGCTTATTTGCTAGAGTTTTCAAGTTAACCTTGATAGTTGATGTCAATGTAAATATTGTTACATATGGAAGTGATGGGAATGAAAGGAAACACAGGAGGAAAAAGGTCTTTACTTCCGTCTCTAGTGTAATATGACTAAGCTAACCCTGTCACACACACACATTTCCACACAGAGAATATCAGCACGACAGCTGATGAAATTGCAGGGAAATATTAAATGTGCGGTTTAACGCAATCTAGATATTATAGGGTTTGTATTATTTAGACCGCTCTTTATCTAGACTTGGATTTGGAAAGTAAGAAAAGTAGTCGTCTTTTTTTACAGCTCTAAATTCTCTGTTAGTGTGAGTTACTCCACTACCTAGATGAGAACCATTTGACAGCCGAGCTTGGTTTCCTCTGACGACGGCAGCCTTTTTTAGGAGGTCGGACGCTCCTCTCGTATGTGGCCAGCAGCTCCGGGCTGGTTTCTTGTTTCTCCCGAGCTGCCGGTGGACACTTTGCTCTGACACCCATCTGATCGTGGACCCTCAAGACTTTTAAGGTTTCTGAACACAAAACGTGTGCATAAACGTACAGCGCAGCTAACAGTATGCCCCCCTTATATGCTTCTTGAGACTGTTACTGCCTGATGTCAGGTTTTTCTTTTTTAAGGTTTTAATGTTATCATTGTTGCCCTGTGTGTGTGTGTGTGTGTGTGTGTGTGTGTGTTTGTAGGTGTGTGTGTCAGGTTGTTTTTTAAGGTTTTAACGTTATCATTGTTGCCCTGTGTGAGAGTGTGTGTGTGTGTGTGTGTGTGTGTGTGTGTGTGTGTGTGTGTGTGTGCGTGCGTGCGTGCGTGCATGCATGCGTGCATGTGTGTGTGTGTTTGTGTGTGTGTTTGCATGCGTACGTGTATGTGTCAGGTTGTTTTTTTTAAGGTTTTAACGTTATTGTTGCCCTGTGAGAGTATGTGTATGTGTGTGTGTGTGTGTGTGTGTGTGTGTGTGTGTGCGTGCGTGCGTGCATGCGTGCGTGTGTGTGTGTGTGTGTGTTTGCGTGTGTGTTTGCATGCGTACGTGTGTGTGTCATGTTGTTTTTTTAAGGTTTTAACGTTATCATTGTTGCCCTGTGAGAGTGTGTGTATGTGTGTGTGTGTGCGTGCCTGCGTGCATGCATGCATGCGTGCATGCGAGCCTGCGTGCGTGTTTGCGTGCGTACGTGTGTTTGTCAGGTTGTTTTTTTAAGGTTTTAACGTTATCATTGTTGCCCTGTGAGAGAGAGAGTGTGTGTGTGTGTGTGTGCGCGCATGCGTGCGTGCATGTCTTAGTGCATGGTGTTTATCCTTTTACTTACTAGAACTGCACTGACTGGGAACTGATTTGCAAAGAGCTGGAACAGATGTGGGTGAGTGTTGTTGCACTGAGCACACATCTGGGGCACATCAGGTGCGTTCTGTGATACTAGACAAGGAGGCAGGAGCAACAGTAATGAAGTATTGATGTAAATCCTCAGCGCCCGACAACATCTATTCTTTTCCTTTTTTATCATTATTATTTTTGTGTGCAGTATATAACAGTGGTGGAAGGTAACTAAGGACATCTACTCAAGTCCTGTACTTAAATCCAAATGTTGAGGTACTTGTACTTTACTTGAGTCTTTTCTTTTCATGCCACTTTCTACTTCTACTCCGCTACATTTCAGAGAGAAATATTGTACTTTTTACTCCACTACAAGTGGAGTAAAAAGTAACAGTTTGGATCGTTTCCACTTTCTTTGAATACTTTAAGTACATTTTCCTGATGATAACTTTCATACTTTTACTTAAGTAACATTTTCATTGCAGGATTTTTACTTAGTATTTTTACAGTGTGGCATTAGTACTTTTACTAAAGTACTTAAGATCTTAAAATCTGTAATACTTCTTCCACCACTGGTATATAATCACCTCCCTGTGTGCATGTTTTATTTGTTTTAAGTCAATCTATGAGAAAACCTTTAAAGAGAATGGGTGGTTGGAATGTTACTCATGTACTGCACTAAAATGAAATACGCGTATTCTCTTTTTTTGGCCAAGAGTACATGTCTGTACGCTAAATATGAAGCTATGGCTGCTTAGCTTAGCTTAGCATAGAGATTGGAAACAGAAGGAGCCAGGATATTTGTGCAAAGCCGAGCTAACCGGACTGCTTGCCGGTACAAATCTGAGGTACAGGTGTGATGATTAGGATGCATTTTTCCCTTATCAAGTTATGTTATGCTATTATTGAGCCCCCATTTGTTTTAAGATTGTAAGAATATTCCAGCCTGTTTTCAGGTATTTTCTAAAATCAAGTTTTAAGTGACATATTTTTTTTGCTTATACTATCTGCTTTCAAGATACAGTCCGTTTGTTAGACAGGTCCGTTTGAAATACTCTCACTGCACTAGCCGCACCTGGTTTTAGGAGATAGTCATAGCCAGAATTGTATTTTTATGATCAAACTGCCGACAGTATATTAAGTAGTTACTTTTACTCTGAATACTTTCAGTAGATTTGGATGAAAATACTTCAGTAGGATTTAATGTAAGACTTTTACTTGTAACAAGTATTTTTGTGTTCTTGTATTCCTACTTCGGTAAAGGATACTACTATATAGAGTATACTGGAAATAACACAGACGCCACTCTTCAAGGGCAAACCTCACAGCGAGGCTTGCTTTCTCCTTTTAATTTTTTTTTTCTACAACTTGCTCCATCCTCATTGGCCCTGCTCGGTCACAAGACCGGCCATCCTGCAGGTTGTATTAAAGAACGCACCCAATGACTCCACTGTAAAACTGCTCCGATGCACACAGCAGGACTGGGGGGGTGTGGGTGGGGTTCGGGCGGGGGAGCAGATGTGTGGCCTGCAGCCTGCAGCGGGATAAGAAAGCACTGACACCTTGTGGCTGAAAAGAGAACGGACACTCTGTCCGAGCAGAAGCCATTTCCACCAGAACATGCCAGGCATAAACTGATTTTATCATTAGGATTCTTCTGATGTGTCTGTTGCCTCAGATTGGGTCTTGCATCCTCTCAGTGACCCGCCCCCCTCCCCCCCAAGTGTGCCCTGCTGTCTCTTTTTGCAGCAATAGCAGCAGTTACAGTGGATCGTACGGGTTCGGGGTCACTTCCATCCAAATTGTGTCATTTCTGCAAAAAACGAAAAACAAACAGTGCAACTGGAGGATTTGATGTTCAGATGAAGTTTGGAGGATCCATTTCAGAAAAAAAATTCACATCTTTAAAAAAAAAAAAAAAAAAAAAAAAATGTATTGCACTTTGAAAAAGATAATTGATAGTTGTTTTTGAATCATTTCACTTTGACAGACTGGATCTTGTACATTTGATACATATTTAAAGCTGCATTAGTTGATATTTTTGGGTTCAGCAGAAAAAGTTGTAAAGAATGAATTTAATCATTTTAATGAATTATCTCCTTATAGAGAGCCGAGCCGGCATCATCACTGGGCTGGCCTTCTGTAACTCAATGCAATCTCTTATTCAGCATATGTGTGTTTCTGCTGTTAACTGCTCGTTAGACAGATCAGCGTCACTACAGAAGTTTAAATGTAGGTCAAGTTAAAGTTAAAGGTCCTATGACATGCTGCTTTTTGGATGCTTTCATTTTCTCAAAGGCAGAGCAGGATACCCAGGGCTCGGTTTACACCTATCACCATTTCTAGCCACTGGGGGACCATAGGCAGGCTGGAGGAACTCACATTAATGTTAAAAATCTTCATGAAGTGACATTTTCATGTCATGGGACCTTTAAACAAAGGTTATATTCCTAGCATACAAAAAATGTAACTAAGATGTAACTGAATTTCTATCATCAGCAACAGATCTGTAGAGTGAAAACAACAGACACATATTATTTAGTTTGCTAGGCTGGATTTCTACTAATTTACATTATTGCAAAAATCCGTTTTCTTACTTATGGAACAGAGCCCATAAGTTTCCGTTTTCACTTCAGCTTTCTATAAAGTTGTATTAGCAAATAATAACAACTAGTAGACATGGAGGCAGGTCCTGTATTCACTCCTTTTAGCTCTGCTCTCCTGAATATTAATATCTAATATCTGAAAATGAATATCGGAGGAATCTCTGCTTACGCGTCCTTCTCGTTGCATTTTATTATAAGTCACTCAAGTCAAGCGGCGGATTAGGAGACAGGAAAGATAGCTATCTGACTCGCCATCGGCCTCTGTGTATGATCGGGGGACTCGTATGTCCGACGTCCGTTTTGTGAACCTAAGGCTTTGGTAAACTCCTTTCAAGCACCAAAACTATCTCATCCACACGGGTGTAGGTTTGTTTTCACAAAAGATTTCAAGAATTTCAAAAAGTGAACTTCTACATTTAAGCTTTAGGGCCAAATTATCTTTTTACACATTGCTCTAGGACAAATCTGGGCCTGTACAGAAAGCTGAGTTTGTTGTGGACATTTTGATATGAAACACACGGGGATCAGCTTATATGCAAATATCCTTTAAAGGGGAATTTAAGAAGATCTGTAAAAAATCAAGAAAATGCCCTTAGACCTCAGAGGGTGAACTAAAAACAGCTTCCCGCGGCTGGATATTAGCAGAGTACGCGGGCGTGAAAAGACCAAAACAATGAGCTAAAAGAGGCTAAAATGCTCAGTAGATCTGAGGGTGATCATATCTGGGGGTTCCTTTAACATGACACATTTGATCAATTGTTAATGGAAAAAAAGTATTGATAAGTGCAGCTTTAAAGACAAACTTCAGGTAATGAAAATGGCAACGAGCTCTTGGCAGTGAGTTGCTTTAGTTCATTTTGGCCACTCTGGTGGCAGGATCAGTTCTGCGTGATTGGGGGGGGAGGGGTCAAAAACCAGCAGCTATTCAAAGGTTTTCTCCTCCTCTCAGTGTGAAGTAGCCACGAGGAGGCGATAAAGACACTTTGTTGTACGTTTCTCTCTGAACACAAGCGAGGTGTAACAAGTATTACTGAGCGCGAGGCTCCGGTGGGAGACAAATTACCGTCAAACCGCTCCTATGCAAAAAAAATAAATGAAAAAGAAAAGAAAAAATACAGACTAAAGCTTTCACTTTGGATGCTTAGGTTTTGCAGTTGACAGGTTTTATTATATATTTTGTGTTTTCATTCCGTGTCCTTTTTTTCCCCACAGCATTTGAAAATGTACTGCTCTAAATGAACTATTGTAAAGAAATGCATATATATGGATAGTATACAATCATATTTATTATTTCCATACATCTATGACTAATACACGTGTAGAACTTTCCTCTGCCTTAACTACAACAGCTATAGAAAGGGACCTCTGACAGACAAAGCAGGCATCACTAGACCATATTTCTGGTTATTTCTTCTCTATATGCTCACGTGAGATCATGCCTAGTTACTGAATGTGTTATGGCGCCTCAGTGTGCAGTAGAATGAAGGTGGCGCCCACGTGTCACGTGTCGTTTTGTTACAGGAGTGATAATGATCCACGTTTTCATTTGTGTGGATGGTGCCTTTTTTTTAAGTCCATCTTCTAAAGATGTCATGGGAATTTGTTCAGGATGTTTTTTTATTTTGTGTCGTTTGTATTTTTACGCCTCCTCTGTCCGCTCTTTGGGTCGATTTCCTCTCCCACCCCCCCACCCCCCCACCCCCCCTCATTACTATGTAGCATATTGTTATTGACACGATGTGGAAGCTATAGCAGCTAACTATTTTATTTTACCGCATTGTGTCACACCTCTAAAGACTGCAACCAATCCCGACGGAGGATCAGCTCGTTATCTCATAGATGTTGTCTTCTCCTCACACAGTACTGAAGCGCAGTTACAAGTATGTTTTGAAATGCTGTACATAAAAAAACAACACATTTTAAGATTTTCTCATTGAGATATTGATACAATCATTGTCTTTTAATGCACTGTTATTGCTCAAATATTTAGTGGTAAATAAAAAAATCTAAGTATTTCATGTTTTTTTAATGTCTTGCTTTAGACACTAAAGTTCTGGCAGTGCTATGAAAGTTGGGTGTGTGTAGATATGTATAGACACGCGCCTTTGTGAAGTATATAGTGCAGCTCTAGGCCGCTCTCCTCACATTTCTTCCTTTCGGATAGTATTGCATGTGCCTGAACGTAAGCACTTATTGTCGCCCTCTCTCGACAGTTTGTACAGACAGACAGACAGACAGACAGACAGACACTCCATCTGCAAATCTGAGTTTCTGCGATGCATTCGATGCCCGCCGTGCCATTCATATAAAAAGCCTTTGTTGAGCTTGTGTCACAAAATGTGGTCACAATTATCCTCTACCCCAGCCGAGCATCTTTAAATAAGTGGTTCCTTATATAGGCCTCAGGTCCGACAGGAAAACCTTTTTTTAAAGGATCCACATGCCCTACAGTCCCTCAAGCTCTCCATGAGCCCTACAGTCCCTGAAGCTCTCCGTGAGCCCTACAGTCCCTGAAGCTCTCCGTGAGCCCTACAGTCCCTGAAGCTCTCAGTGAGCCCTACAGTCCCTGAAGCTCTCAGTGAGCCCTAACAGTCCCTGAAGCTCTCCGTGAGCCCTAGAGTCCCTGAATCCCATAGTGAGCCCTACAGTCCCAGAATCCCTTAGTGAGCCCTAACAGTCCCTGAAGCTCTCAGTGAGCCCTACAGTCCCTGAATCCCTTAGTGAGCCCTACAGTCCCTGAAGCTCTCAGTGAGCCCTACAGTCCCTGAATCCCTTAGTGAGCCCTACAGTCCCAGAATCCCTTAGTGAGCCCTAACAGTCCCTGAAGCTCTCAGTGAGCCCTACAGTCCCTGAATCCCTTAGTGAGCCCTACAGTCCCTGAAGCTCTCAGTGAGCCCTACAGTCCCTGAATCCCTTAGTGAGCCCTACAGTCCCTGAAGCTCTCAGTGAGCCCTACAGTCCCTGAATCCCTTAGTGAGCCCTACAGTCCCTGAATCTCTTAGTGAGCCTTACAGTCCCTGAAGCTCTCAGTGAGCCCTACAGTCCCTGAATCCCTTAGTGAGCCCTACAGTCCCTGAATCCCTTAGTGAGCCCTAAAGTCCCTGAAGCTCTCAGTGAGCCCTACAGTCCCTGAATCCCTTAGTGAGCCCTACAGTCCCTGAATCTCTTAGTGAGCCCTACAGTCCCTGAAGCTCTCAGTGAGCTGCATCGGCAGAATGCTTTGCAGGTTTGGTGCGTCTGTCCACTCTTATACAAATATGCTCTGTATTATATATGTGTGTGTGTGTGTGTGTGTGTGTGTGTGTGTGCGCGCGCACAGGTTTGAAATATACATATGGCCTAAATGTATTGTCTTTTCATAGCATTTACAGATAAGGCAGCAATAGCTCAGCGCAGGAAAATCAAAAAAAGATAAACATTTATTTAACTGCTTTTAGCAAAACCTTCACTGTACAAATGACTGTTGAGAAAAAAAATCATGTATATTTATTTTGTATTCTCTATTATAATAAAACAAATAATCTCTTTTGTCTCAATCACTTGTTGCAGCCAGTTTGATCTGCAGGAGCACGCTGACGTGTTGCTGTGACTGTTCACCACTTGATGGCACCCAAGGGTGACTCTTCAGCAGGCTAGTGCCAGTCAGTGGTGGAAGAAGTGTTCTGATCCTTTACTTAAATAAAAATACTAAGACCACACTAAAAAAAATACTCTGTTACAAGTAACAGTCCTGCATTGAAAATGTTACTTAAGTAAAAGCATGTAAGTATCATCAGGAAAATGTACTTAAAGTATTAAAAGTAAAAGTACTCAATGCAGAGAAATTCTCACATTTTAGAAACTGGAAACAATCCGAACAGTTGTGTCAATCAGCGTAGTGTTTAATCGGCTAATCATTTCAGCATGTCAACACGATGTTCTTTCAATGTCTCTATTAATATTTCAGCAATAATACAGCTCAGCGATGAGGTTTAGATATTGCTGGAATCGGAGGAATAGGCGTCCTTTTCATTGCATTTTATTATAAGTCACTCAAGTCAAGCGGCGGATTAGGAGACAGGAAAGATAGCTTGTGACTCGCCATCGGCCTCTGTGTATGATCGGGGGACTCGCATGTCCGACGTCCGTTTTGTGAACCTAAAACCTCTGACACACCAACCCAACGGCCGACCGTTGGCAGAAGAAGCAGTCGGACTGATCAGTCGGCTCCCTGAGGTCCAAAAAGTGCCTCAGAACACACCGAAGAGACGCCGACTTGAGCGTGTAATACGTCTCCATAACAGCAGGCGGCGCTAATCTGTATTGTCGCCCAAAAATGAAAACCGGCAGCTGATTGGACGAACGCGTCACATGGGTCTGGCTTCTCCTGGATTTTACAATCGGGCATAATGGCGGCTTCGTTCGGAATACGATCTCATATTTTACGAAAATAGTTCACCGAAACGTGTTTCTGAAAACATTTTAAGAGAGAAATAGGCCGTGCAGTTGCTGAATCTGTCTTCATTTCAGATCAACAAAGGTCAGTTTAAAAGATTTTCGTCAGATTTTGAGAGGCGTTAGTCAGGCTCCACCCGCTCGTCATTTCTGGGTGAGCACTCCACCAATCAGATTGGTTATTGAGTCCGACTGCCCGCCTTCTGATTCAACAGGTCAAATTGGCCCAAATGAAGGCCGATGGCCCCTCCAACGGACGACGGCACGGAACACACTGAACAGATGCGAGTCACTGACCTCGCCAGACTGTCCGACGGCCGATTATCGGATTGGTGTGTTAGTGCTTTAAGGCTTTGGTAAACTCCTTTCAAGCACCAAAACAATCTCATCCACACGGGTGTAGGTTTGTTTTCACAAAAGATTTCAAGAATTTCAAAAAGTGAACTTCTACATTTAAGCTTTAGGGCCAAATTATCTTTTTACACATTGCTCTAGGACAAATCTGGGCCTCGCTGTACAGAAAGCTGAGTTTGTGGAAACTGGAAATGATCAAAACAGTTCTGTCAGTCATCTAAGTGTTTAATGGTCTAATCATATCAGCTGGACTTGTAGGCCATTATATTGTTGGGTAGTTTAATTTTTAACAAAGCATTGTATTTTATAAACTACATGTGTTTTGTGTGCAGAAATCTTAATGTGTAAAGTAACTAAAGCTGTAATGAATGTAGTGGTGTAAAAAGTACAATATTTCTCTCTGAAATGTAGCGGAGTAGAAGTAGAAAGTGGCATGAAAAGAAAAGACTCAAGTAAAGTACAAGTACCTCAACATTTGGACTTACGTACAGTACTGGAGTAAATGTACTTAGTTACATTCCACCACTGGGGCCAATCAATAACTCAGCTCTGAGTCCGACACCACAGTCCTCTTAAAAAGGCAAATTGAGAAAACTACTTTCAAAATGTCATCTTATATTTTAAAAGGACCATTGCATGGTTTTTGGTAATATTTTGACTTACTAGCTTTTTGGAGCTTTCAGCCGCATCTCACGCTTTCACATGAGTCTGGTGTGGAACCAAGGTTAAGGCCGGCTGCACACTGTCTGTGTGGCGTGAGTGTGTCAGCTGCGTGGCATGTCCGTTTTTATTTCAGCTCCCATGGTAACAGGTTAGAGCTTGCACACTGCCTGCGTGACACGCACATCTCAGGCGCGGCTCGAGCCACGCCGAAAACGCGTGCATTCTAGAAATAGAACCGACGTCTATTTTTCACGAGACACGCAAGCGTGTTGGAAGCGTTTCCAGGCAAAATAGAATAGGAAAAGATGTTTATATGTCATTTTGACACGAATACATTTAATAAATGACATTTTGATGTTTGAAAGTCTCTAGGTTTTGACATAAATGCAGATATAAATAATAGTAATTTAAAAAAATAATAATAAATAATTATCGATTTTCAAATATTGCACCAGAATGAAATATTCTGTAGCCTATTTTGCCATCAATACTGCCGACATTGTCTTTGTTGTATCAAATCAGTATACAGGGTTGAAGAACATTATTATTATTTCATTTTATCAATGGGAAACACACATGTGCGTCAGACACGTTTCTGGTGTGTAAAGACGTAGAAAACGCCACGCAGCTGCCACGCAACAGAAACGCCACGCTCAGGCCACGCAGCCAGTGTGCAGGAGGTCTAAGTAGTTGTGAATGTGGGGGAGATGCTAACCTCTGTCTTCTCTGGACTGGATGGAAATGGCTTGCTTGATCCGTCTCAAGTCGACAACCTCTTTTGTCACCCAATACAACAAAGGTAAATGGATTTTTAGTCTGTGGTGGTCACAGCATTGAAAAGTAACATTTAGAAAGTAAAACAGCTATATGTGTCCAAAGGCAGCATCCCTGTTACTTGTTTAATCCAATCCAATCTTTAATCTCTATTCTCCTATAATCCGCTACAAAAAATCATTCCTACCACAAGCAATACAACTTTTTAACACTTCATTACTGTTAGATGTCATTACAAGTATATGTCACAATACTGCACTAAGTGCAAACACAGGTTTTACTTACATCTTTATAAATACCATTTAAAAAGGTTGTACATTTTTATTCGCCACTGGTGTACTGCCGTGCAAAGGCAAAAAAAAAAAAAAACGTTATCTTTGGTCGAAAATGAGTTATTGTCATTTTTGGGATATTCAAGATCTCCTTTAGCCTGGTCCTACCAGACTCTGGTCCATTTAATTTGGACAGAGAGTCTGGCCATTCTCCATTGACAAGTTTTAACTTCCTTGAAGGCGGGTACTCTGTTGAAGTTTAAAACGATTGGATCTGCCCAGAGCCACTCTGGATCTGCCATAACCAATCGCTAACGTTTGGTCGTGACGTTGGCTTAGCATCGCTAGTGTTAGCCTTAGCCAACTCCTTCACCACTAACGGAGTGAGCTGGAAAATCAAACAATTCCCGAACCCCGTGGGGAGGAGGGCCACAACATCATGGGCACCAACAAAACTCAGCAAAGATTGTTCTTTCTCGGGCTTTAACTTCTGGATATTCGGCAGCGTTGCCACAACGGACCGCATCTTTCTCCGCCGCCATAACGGAACTCACCGAAGGTTACTGAACCTCAACGTCATCGTTCTCAGCCACTCCCTCTGTTCACTGATTGGTCCGCCAAATATTTGGTCGGAGAAAACCCAAGAATATACTGCAAACCCAGACGTAGTACTGAAGGAAAATGAAAATTGAGCGGAAGTACGTAGGAGGGCGGAGCCAGGCTAGACCTCCTTTATCATGTAGCGAAATATCTTGAGTCAATTTGGTTGTTCTTTTGAAAAACCTGGTGAACATTGATTAATGAAATAGGCTAGCATATTGGTCAAATAAAATGTTTTTGGACCTTATATTTTTATACCTTTTTTATTATCATTATAATGATTTTCTCTATTAATTTCAGTTCCTTGTGGGGCCGGGTACAGCAACTACAGTATATTGATTATTATGGAAGAGCCTTGGCATGGCTCTTTATTTGTTGGCAGATAATACAGAGGGTATACATAAGGCAGAGTACAGTCACTTCCAAATAAGGGTCAAAGGTCAAGTTTGAGCCCAAGGTTTTTTTATAGGCTACAGACTTATCTTCATTAAAATAGGTAATAGCCAGATTTTCAGTGTCCTACCTATAATACATTTGGCTAGACAACAAAGACACTTTAAAGGTGCAATAGGTAAGACTTATAAAACTAACTTTCTGTCATATTTGCTGAAACTGACCCTATGTTCGAGCAGAACTACATGAAGCAGGTCATTTAAAAAAAATCTGGCTCCTCTGGCACCATCTACAGCCTGTAGTGTGATTTGCTAAAATCCACCGCTCCCTGTTCAGATGCACCAATCAGGGCCAGGGGGGGTGTCTAACTGCGTGTCAATCACTGCTCATGCACATGCCTTCATTCTCCCTTAGGAGGGGCTTAGGAGACCATTTTGGGCTTTAGCAGAAAGGGGGGAGGGACTGAGAAGTTGTTGAAATTTTTCTTCACAATCCTACCTACAGCATCTTTAAAGTCATTTTTCTCAGTTTCACACTCTGGCGAGTTAAGGTCTTTTGCCTTTGCAGGGCAGTGTGCACATTTGTACATTCTTTCCTTTGTATTTACTTTATTTTTGAATAGTTGTTCTTGTATTATACCAGTTTTATTTCCTTCCAAACAACAGTGTTTACCTTTTCAGTGAACCTTCCTCTCCGTATAAAAACTGTGAATTATCCAGAGTAACATTATTAAAACACGTTGCTGTGAGCAAATCTGGGCAAATAAACCCAACCCAATCTATACCCTAGCAGGTAAATGGGAAAGTCATCTGTCATTTTTTTTACTTTTGTAACATAAAATGTGAAATGCTTTCCTGAAAAATGTACCTCCTAGACAGCTACTGGTTTCATTAATTCATTAATTCATTCAGAAATCTAGGAGTTATTTTTGATCAGGATATATCCTTTAACGCCCACTTAAAACAAACCTCTAGAACAGCCTTTTTTCACCTTCGTAACATTGACAAAATCAGAAACATCTTGTCTCAAAATGATGCGGAAAAACTAGTCCATGCATTTGTTACTTCCAGGCTGGACTACTGTAATTCCCTATTATCAGGATGCTCAACTAAAAACCTAAAGACTCTCCAGCTGATCCAGAATGCTGCAGCGCGTGTTCTGACAAGAACTAAGAAAAGAAATCGTATTTCTCCTGTATTACCTTCTCTCCATTGGCTTCCTGTAAAATCCAGGATTGAATTTAAAATCCTTCTTCTGACCTACAAAGTTCTAAATGGTCGAGCACCATCATATCTAGAAGAGCTCATAGTACCTTACTGTCCCACTAGATCACTACGCTCCCTCTAAAAGTAGAATGGGAGCCAGAGCCTTCAGCTATCAGGATCCTCTCCTGTGGAACCAGCTCCCAGTCTGGGTTCGGGGGGCAGACACCGTCACCACTTTTAAGAGTAAAATTAAAACTCTCCTTTTCGATAAAGCTTATAGTTAGGGAGTGAGGAGTTGCAGTGTTCGCTTAGACCGGCGTGGGAAGGTGTGTAGCCACAGTCATGGCGCACCCCTTCCCTATCTCTGCTTCTCTTCATAGAAAGCTTACGTATATTTAGGGAGTGAGGAGTTGCAGCGTTCGCCTAGACCGGCGGGGGAGGGTGTGTAGCCACAGTCACGGCGCGCCGCCTCCCTATCTCTGCTTCTCTGCAGCTCTTAGTTATGCTGTTATAGTTTTAGACTGCCGGGGGACTTCCTTTGACACACTAAGCTTCTCTCTCCTCTTTCTTTCCATCTGTGTGTATCCGTGTCCCAGAAATGCTTGTTACTAACCTAGCTCTGGGGAGCTTATTCCCCGGAGTCCTTATGCTTTTTTTTCGCCCTGCATGTTTCCTTGGATTAGGATGGCACCTAAATCATGGTTGCAGCTGTTGCCGTGGTCCCACTCTACGCCCTGCTACACCCTGCTACGCTCTGCAACGTCCTGCCACACCCGGCTACGCCCTGCCATGCTCTGCTGTGCTCTGCTGTGCCCTGCTATGCCCTGTAGCGCCCTGAAACTACTATTTCTAGTCATTATCTTTATTGTGACTATCATTGCCACTGTTCATCACACCCCCAACCGGCACCGTCAGACACCGCCTACCAAGAGCCTGGGTCTGTCCAAAGTTTCTTCCTAAAGGGAGTTTTTCCTTGCCACTGTCGCATTTACGCATTTATGCATGCTCTTGGGGGGAATCACTGGAATTGTTGGGTCTTTGTAAATTATTGAGTGTGGTCTAGACCTACTCTATCTCTAAAGTGTCCTGAGATAACTCCTGTTATGATTTGATACTATAAATAAAATTGAATTGAATTGAATTGAATTAATGGCAGGAGATACAAATTCCACAGACGAGAGGAAGGCAATCCATCACAGCGAACATTTGAGTTGTCATTATTTTTGTCTAGGTCAGCAATAATTGATACCATATGAGATTCGTGGTTGAAGTGCTAAAAGTGCTCAGAACCAAATATTCCTTCAGAGGCACAACAGAGAGACAGAAGAGGGGGCGTCACAAACACAACATGTAGCGCTTATACAGCAGAACCTTAACCCTCCTGTTGTCAAAGTTTCTGTATCAGAAATATAGGTTACTTTTAACCAAATTGCCTCAAAAATAACATGGATGGTTCCAACGCTTTTTGCAAGTAAAATGAAGGATCAGATCATTACTTTCATCAAATTGTGGGAGTTTTATTCAACTTTATAGCATTTGAAAAGAAACTGAAATGGTTTCAAAACAGTTTCCTGACTAAACGTTGACGCATACCAGTCTGTGATCCACTCCACATCCTCTGATTTTAATTGTTAGTCAAAATAAAAAAAAAATTTAACTCAGAAGTTAGGTATACGTTAATATTAATGAGGTTTATTGACCATGTCTTCCAGAAATAAGTGTAACACTAGTGGTAATAGGTTGGAATGAAGTGGGCTAAGAAGATGTAATACAGAATGGGGTTATACTTTATACTTTACAGACCAAACAGAAGGAGGACAACACAAGGGTTAAATGCTGCATATGTTGCATAAAGTGGACGTGTCCCTGCTTCTGAAGGTTACACACATACGCGCACACACACACACACACACACACACACACACACACACACACAATACAGAGAGCATGTAGACATTCTGCTGATACAGCTAACTGAGAGTACTTTTACTTTTAATACTTTAAGTACATTTTCCTGATGATACATACTTTTACTTAAGTAACACACACACACACACACACACACACACACTACGTCGGTGTGAATGTGTTTGGATGATTCGAGCCCTTCTATCCACCATCAAGACATTCCACAAGATGCGTCAAGTAAGCACTCCATTCAGTCGTCTTTATGGGCTGGTGGTTTGACAAGTGAAACCAGTGCAGGCAAGCTGAGACTTGGCATTACCCCCGTGAGTTCTGGCAGAAGCCCTGGATTGACTTCAGCCTGCAGTGTTACTGCTACCACTTGAAGGAAAATTTATGACTTGGAGAGAGCTCAGCAGAACGTGTTAACGCAGATGATCCCATTTCCTCCTCTGTCTCCAGGTGCTGCTGCTGCTTGGGTCAGCTGCTGAGGAACAAGCACCCCACACACCACACACACACACACACACACACACACACACATATATATATAGACCTTAACCTTATACTGGATATCCAACAGTAGACAGAGACCAGGGTTTCCCTGCACTTCACCATTTGTAACTGCCACTTCATTACCTGTCATACCATTGAATTTGAATTATAGTTTTTTTTCGATAGCTAGACAACAGTGGGCACAACTGGAGTAACGTGCAAACCTCTAACTACAGTCTGCACAGCAGCAGCTCATGTGGACCAAACTCTTGTTCATTTTTCATTGCTTGAACACAGTTTTCAAAACTCTACACACTTATCCCATAACCTTAACCACAACCTGCACAACACTGTGGATCTACAGCACTTTGTTGAAATGCTAACACACTGCTGTATAAACTGTTAACCACACATTCAAAACAGAATAGATTTCAGTCTGGTGCCTATCAAACACTGCTGATTACAATTTTAGCTGAAAGCCTAAGCAGGTGTCTTGTTTTATACTAGTTAGTGAACATAGACGGTATTTATACAGAGAAAGCTCAGAAAGCCTTTTTTTCAGGTAAAAGAGCAAAGATACCAACATGTCCAGGTAAGATTTCTGAGGTTACATACACAGCTATAAAAAAAATGTGAAAAACACTATATCTTTACTATAGTAAAACTGCATTCTTACTGTTTTTCAGAAAGTAATGGAGGTGAAAGCAATGGGAACACCACATTACTGTAATTTGTATTTAGAGATGATGCAGACATCCAGTGTGATGAAGAAAAGTTGCCTCATGATGCTGGAGAGAGGCAGGATTAGTCACACTATTCTTTGTTACTGTTATGCACCTTTAGTTTTTTTTCCAATAATTCCATAAATTACTAGAGACAAAATACTATATTGAAGCACATTGCTGATTTTCATTCCTTCTTGTTTACCTTATGTAAAAATTGGTATATTATAAAATCTATATCTATATCTGTGTGCGTCGAGCCAGCATGTGTGCAGTGAGAGAGTGACAGCGATTAGCTTCAGAGCGAGTAGGGACTCTAGTCATAGTGAGAGAAACAAAGTGTCTCCTCTGTTCTTTCTGACCACGGTGGGAAATCTGGAGCAGGAAAAGTTAACCCTCTCCTTGATTTCATGTTGTTTATGAAGGGAGAACCAGGAAATGAGTCGGGGGGGAAATGCAACGCTACCAAGCCACGACGTGGCGATGTGCGTCGCTGCGACATGTAGTTACATTTTTTGAGAGGTGCAGGTCAGGCTACGGCGTAGGGTCCGGCGTAGACGTAGAGGGGTCTGCGGGGGTATGCCGTGCATTCGACGCAGAAGCATAAAACGGTCTTTATCTCAGTGAGGACTGTTCTGAGTGTTTGGCTGCACTGAGCCTGTTCTGAGACGTGTGTTAAGAGTTGTGTTGCTTGGAATGAGTTTTGCAGGTGATGTGAACTGTTTAGTTCAGGTGACTGTAGTTTGAGTTTAGTAATCGAAAAAAACCTGTAATAGCATCACTATGCACATTGCAGTTTGGGTGTACCATACCATACCTACATGCAGGCACGTGCCACTAACAGAACGCAGCATCATCAGGACAATGTACATAAAGTAATGTCATTTATTTTAGTTTGTTAACCATTTTTAGGATGCCTATTGTCAGCTGGCCGGGGCCTGCAGCTGGAAATTAGCCGTAGAGGCTAAAGCTGCTCCTTTTACTGTGCAGTTAAATAAAGGGGACTGTCCACAACATTATAAACTAATAAACTAAAAGTAAAAGTACTCAATGCAGAAAAATCACATTTAATAAACTGGAAACGATCAAAACAGTTCTGTCAATCAGCTATGTGATTAATGGTCTAATCATATCAGCTGGACTTGTAGGCCTGTATATTATTGGCTAGTTTACTTTATAACAAAGCATCGTATGTTATGCACTGCATGTGTTTTGTGTGCAAAACTCTTAATTCGTAAAGTAAGACGGGCATTGGAAATTAGCAATAGCTATTAATATTGTGATGCTGTACATTAGAGATTTGTTGGACACACGTCCGTGTCGTAGCATCTGTCCCTATTCAAATAAACATGAAATGAAAAAAAGTAACTAATAACTAAAGCTGTCAGATTATTGGAGTGAAGTAAAAAGTAAAGTAGTGGCATTAAAAGAAAATACTCTACTATATACTCTATACTCTACTAAAGTACAAGTACCTCAAATTTGTACTTAAAGGGGAACTATGCAGTTTTTTTTTAGCTTAATTTACCTTAACTGAACAGCTTCGGAGTCATTGGAATGGTTATATGACTTTTTTCGAGTTGAATGGTGGTCGTCTCGCTCCCCCCTAGCGCCTGTGACCTGAAAAACCACCCTCGCAACTTTCGGCTGGCGGGCCGCCAGCCTCAGCGTCAGGAAGTATGGCGTGATATCAGGTCTCGCCGTGTAACAAATTGCTTCACGGCACTGCACACATCCAGGAACCGGCTAGCTATAAGAACAAGGTAGCAATGGAGTCTTTCACACTATCGTCATGGCTGAGCCGGCAAAAAAGAAGCAGAAAGCTAGGAAAACATTGTTGGAGGAACAGAGAAAGAGGAAACGGCAGACTGACCGAGAGAGGAGTCAGACACGAGTAAACATCAGAGCTGTTCAGAATGGCGAGAACTGAGACAAACAGAAGACTGCTTGGCGTTCTTGCTGTTGCACTTGTAAGTATCTTTGGGATAAACTCAGTTTAATCTTTGTATTTCTTGTTATTGTGACCTCAGGATGTTTGCTATTGTCTGTTTTTTATTATGATCGCTGTCTGTTACGGGCTTACTAGCTAGCTTACTAGCTGTCTACTTCAGTGGAAATGGCTCCGTGCATTCGCCGGCTTCTTTGAAAACAAATGCACATGACCAGAGGGAGACGATGGGAGGGGGGGGGAGAGTCGGCAACGAGTTTTTACAACAGGGTTGCCAACAGTGTTGGGCAAGTTACTTCCAAAATGTAATACATTATAGATTACTAGTTACTGTCATTTGAGAGTAATTAGTTATATTACAATATTACTGTCTCTGAATTGTAATGCGTTACACTACTTTTGCATTACTTTTCAGTTACTTTCACCAAAATAACAGGGGAAGTTTGATTTGGCAGCTAGCTTGTGAATTTCACCACCGGATCAATAAAGTCTCCTCTTTATCCACTTTAATACATCATAGATTATTCATATTTTGTATAATTAATATAAATATGCAAATTAACTAAAGCTATACAAAATAGATAAGTAAAACATATAATAGGCAAGTAGGAGAAAATGAAAATACTCAAAAGTATGGCGTTGTTGTAAAATGTTTGTTTATAGCACTTCAATAAGAAATTCATGTTGTTTTGGTTAAAACACTCTAAAGGAAATGTTCAATTATAGTGTGATTAAAACTCACTATTAACATTATTTACAGTACTTGATTTACAGCTGATTTGTGAAAAGGTAGCCTACACAACCTTATTTAACAGTAATTTAGTTTTACTGCGAACCGTCACAGGAAGTGCTTTTATTTTGAAGTAAGCTACACGGAAGTTGTCTGTTGTGTAGCCTACTCTTGCTAGCTTACTGAGATGCAACATGTCCGTCAGGCTCAAGTTGTTCACTTTCTTGTTTATAAAACTGCAACATATTGAACAGTAAATGGTCACAGTAAAAGACAAGCGCTTTTGGCCGTCATTCGAAGCCATTCCACTACAGGCAGAGTTACTCTCCACGGCTGATAAAATGCAATGATATTTACGTGTAGCAAGCCTCAACATTAATTCCCGACATGTTTATATCTGTCAGCCGCTGACGTACCGTCACCTGTTGGGACATACATTCTGTCCGTACCGTCTCTGGTTCTGACCACGGGAACAGAAACAGGAAAGCTCACTTCAACGCAGCGTAATAACTCCTGAAAATAATGTCCATCTCGCAAATGTATTTGTCTCTGCAGTCATCTCAACCATCGAATACAGCGACAGGAAAATAATACGGCTTTTTTTTTTTCCTGTGAAGAAATGTGTCGCGGTGTTGGTGAATTCTTAAAAAAACCAATGCACCACTAAATGTTGCGTTAAAATGCGTTGTAACTCGCGTTACTGAGATTGTAACGAGTATAACATTACCGAAATTTAAATAGTAATGCGTTATATTACTGCGTTACAGCAAAAAGGAATACATTACTGTAATTGCGTTACTTTTGTAACGCGTTACTCCCAACACTGGTTGCCAAATATCTATTCAGAAGCTGTATGGGGAGCTCTATAGAGAAACCTGCGAGCAAAAAGCAAGAAAACAGCGAAGAAATTGCCAAAACTGCATAGCGCCCCTTTAAGTACAGTACTTAAGTAAATGTTCTTAGTTACATTCCACCAATAACTCAGCTCTGCCCGGGGGGGCAATAATCAGTCAGGGGGGGCCAGGAAGTGGACATTTTATCAGAATATAGCAGAGAAAATCTGCTTAGAAATATAGGAAATATTGTATAGGATAGAACAACACAATGTAATTCTGCTAAATAAAAGTTGTTTTCAACTAATTGTATATCAGAATACAATACAAATTTTCTATAGACTCAGTCTGCCGCTTTAAAAAAAACAAAACAATTCCAGTGCTGGTTCCATGGTATCAGAATTTTGGATAGTCGTCATGGAATAATAGGTAATCTGACAAGGGCTGGGAAGATTGGCAGAACAGGCAGCCAAGTGACAGTGCTCTGATCCAATGGAAATCACCGTTGTCAGAGTGACAGCACTCTAGCCCGATGGATTGGTGGGGGGGGCAATCATATTTCGGGGGGGGGCGGTGCCACCCCGTGCCACCCCGTGCCCCCCTTCTAGCCCCGCCCCTGACCATTGAATGGTTTTTTTGTACATGTAATATTTTTACTTACTAGCTTTTTGGAGCTTTCAGCCGCATCTCACGCTCTCACATGAGTCTGGTGTGGGGGAGATGCTAACCTCTGTCTTCTCTGGACCGGATGTAAATTGTCTCCTTGATCCTTGAACTATGTGTTTTGTGTGCAAAAAATCCTAATGTGTAAAGTAACTAGTAACTAAAGGTGTCAGATGAATGTAGTGGAGTAAAAAGTACAATATTTCTCTCTGAAATGTAGCGGAGTAGAAGTAGAAAGTGGCATGAAAAGAAAAGACTCAAGGAAAGTGCAAGTGACTCAAATTTGTACTCTACTTGAGTAAATGTACTTAGTTACATTCCACCACTGACCACGTGGCATGACTGGCAGGAAAAAAGCACAACAAAGACATGACGTAATCATGACATGATACAACATAATATAATATGGCATCAAACAAACATAACACAAAATATTCCCAACAAAACATACTTTCATCTAAATGGTTAGTTCACTGAAACACCACCCTCTGTACCATGACAGATGTATAAAGGGCCCCAGACCACCATTAAAGGATATGCCATATTCTATATTTTTATTATTGAAAAGACCTAAACCAACAATGTGTCAATCTGTCTCCTGATGATGGAAATCTTTAAAAATGGGCAATAAATATGTGAATAAAAAGGCTCAGTCCTTTCCTATAACAGCTGGTCACTGTACAAACAAGCAAGAGGAAATAGTGCATTTGTTGGGGACTATTTACAGCGGCGGATTAATCCACATTTGGTGCTCTAATCTTCTGAGTATTTGTGACAGCAGGACGGTGTGTGTGGGATTGAGTCAAAATAAACTACATTGTGTGTGTGTGTGTGTGTGTGTGTGTGTGTGTGTGTGTGTGTGTGTGTGTGTGTGTGTGTGTGTGTTCATGGTGATGAAGGAACATGTCAGCCAGTGCAACAGTGTGGCTCTCTGATGTGTTTTTATGGCACAGAAGAAGACAATATATTAAGCTGTGATACACACAATGGGATTTATTGACTAGAAAAATATGGAATATCATCGACAGAGTTGAAGGTTTGATCCCCAGCTCCTCCTGTCAGCATGCTGAAGTCACCAGACTCTTTGGGCAAGACCCCAAAGCCCAAGCAGGCAAGCGACTGTGTGTGTGTGTGTGTGTGTGTGTGTGTTTGTATGTATGTGTGTGTGTGTGTGTGTGTGTGTGTGTGTGTGTGTGTGGAGCTGATTTAATTAAACTTAATTAGCTTTGTAGCAACTCATTTGGCAATGGCTTGAATGTAATGGACGTTCATTAATATCAAAAAGTTACACACTAAAGCTTTAACAAAACTCAGGATCATGACAGCTGCATATCATACACAATGGTGGTAGGACATAAATATGGGTAGTTGTATGGATGCTTGGCTTATTTTCATGCTAGAGTCAGATTAGCACCATTCAAAACACTGACATCCATATTTAATATTAACAGTAATTAGTAAAGTGACATATTCCTGATGAATCTCACATAGTGATTCATTTAACTGAATAACGTCCTCTATCATATATTAGAATAAACCTCTTTTGTGGGATTTAATGAATATGTAATGGTCTTCAAACATATACACCTCTCTAGAGATTAATGCATTTGAAGAGACTGTATGCTCAGGGGTTATGTTGTGGGTTTACAGTAACACAGTACCAGTCACCACTGCTGACTCTCTCCCTGTTGACCAGCTTGTTGCCTGGCGTGGGATGTCTCCTCCTCCTCCTCCTCAGACACGGTTGTGTGGTACAGAGTGTTTGTGTGAAACTAAAGAATCTGAATGAGTAGAATGGTGCAATTTTAAAGACGTATTCACCTAAAAAATGGGGAATCAATTCATCATTGTCTACGGTCACCAGAGATTACTGTTAGCCTTTTGCTAAACTGTTGCAATCAAAGGGGTTGTCTTATTACCCCTACCAAAAAGAGAATACATGTCAAGACAATTACAAAATCAATTCAAGATTCTCAGATCTAAATAATTGCACTAAACATTATCTCCTATATTTTACCCAGTGGCAAGTAGTAACTTTGTTTACCATGTTCACTATCTTACTTTAACCTGTTAGCATGCTAACATCAGATAGTTATCAGTAAACAGGGAATGTATTTAGTTCATAAACCAAAGTGTTGGACACAGGGGCGTTGGACTGGGGGAAAAAGGGGACTGAGAACCCAGGGCCCAAAAAGATGCTAGAATGAATAGCTGTGGATGCGGGGAGGGGCCCATAGAAAATGCCTTTTCTAATTTTGTGCTACGCCCCTGGTTGGACACATTAAAATATTGATCTGATGATGGCGCTAGATGAAAAGTCAGAGGATAAACTCTAGAGATCATGAATGTCTGTGAGAGAGAGAGATATATAGATATATTTCAGTCTCGACCAAAGTGGTGGACCAACTGATCCATTGAGCCACAGAGCCGCTGCATGGTTAAAAATACTGCTGAGAAAGTTCATAATGATGATGAAGATGTTTCCCTGGTCAAGTCTTTTGATTGAACGCTGAAAAGCACCATCATATTAAACTTTTTCAAGCCTGATCCACACACTAATGTTATCTTGCTTTGCAACAACAGATGCCGTCGTGTCCTTTCTATCCACTGCAGTTCTAGTGGGAAAGTAGTGGGCCCATCCACAGAGTGTCAGTTTGACCTTAAGGGTAGGAGATCGGTGTCTGGAGCGCCGCCATCACACCACTCACTCCCAGTCTGCTCTCAGAGCAGCCTCCAAACACAACTTGATGTTTACACAGACCTTGAAATTCCAATTGCCTCTTAATAAACTCTCCACTCTGCTGAGAAACAGACTGTGTTTATATCATTATCTGTTACCTCCTAATGAGTCCAATGCACTTCTAGTTCCACAGTAGTTTTGCAGATTTTCTTATAGACAGTAGCTTATTTTATTTAACGATGCCACCAGAAAAGTCAAATTAATATATTATGTATTATATGATCTTTTTTATCTTTCAAGTTTATGTGAAACCATGCAGCTTGTCCTCGATGTAACATACTCACTATGACTGTCAGATCAGATTTGGATTTCCAAAATGTCTTTTTTCCAGGATCTATGAAAAACAGTCTTGTGATTACCTTGACCAACATATAGTTCTAAAACATTGGTTTTATTATATCCATATAATGTTCTTCACATTTTAGTACAATTAGATTTGAGTGTAGCATGTGCTACAATTGATGAACACATCCTCATCAAAAGGCTTGAGGAGTCAGTGGCTCTCTCTGCCTGGTTTGCACCTTAATTAACAGAATAGTTTTTTGTATTATATTTGTTCTTGAGGGACACTGACATCACATGTGGAGTCCCGCAGAGGTCAATACTTGGTCTATTGCTGTTCAGCCTGTACATGTTTTTGGGAACAGAACAAAAATCAGAGAACTTAACGTATGTTACCATAGAATGATACTTATCCTGTTAAATGACTAGCTGAATGCCATACAACTTTCTGCAGCTTAACAACGTCAAAACCAAAGGTTTAGCCTCTCTCGCTGCCTGAAGTACACCCAGGTCAAAGCCACATTGCCAACTAAACAAAAGCTGCTTTTTATTCATGTAAAAATATATCAGTAAGAGGCTTCTTGTCTCAGTTTACAGACAAACTTACACATGCATTTATCTCTTGTCAGTTAATGTACCCATCAGGTACTTCTGCAGTTACCACGGGGTACAAAAAAACATTGTGGAGAAGGTCAGCTCATTTGAGGCAAGAAAAAGATATGATTTAAAAAAGATGCAGTGGGGGACTCCTCACTCCAACCAGTCAGCTGTAACACAGCATAGATGAAAGTATATATATATATATATATATATATATATATATGTATATATTTCACCAGAAAATCTCTACTCACATGTTTCTTTTAACATACACTTACATGTCTAATATCCTCAAAATTAGCATAAATCTATCTACATTTACAAATATCAATCTTAAATTTGATATTTTTGAGATATTTTTTATTATACTTGGTCTATTTGATGCATTGTCATCAGTGTACTCTTTGGGATTGATGTACTTTTGATTCAGTTCTAATGTGTGCTCATTTAATTATTAATTGTTTCTGGGATGTTTATCACACTGGGTGGGTTGGCTCAACAGTCAATTTTGAGTCAGTGTGCAGGCGTAACTCTTTTCCCCAGATAATGAAAGAGTTATTAAATGTCACTTTTGTAAGTTTGAGAATAGAATAACTTCCTGCTCTCTCTTCTCCCTGTCCTTAACAAAATAAGTGTCAAGCTTGTTGGAGCGGCTGCATAACCTGCTCCAAATTGCCAGCGGACAAGCACAGAAGTTTGCTTAAGAGGGGAATAATGACTGGAGACCCACTACAGAGCTAAATCTAAACTGCTGACCCATGACAAGCTGTCCTCAGACCGTGAGAAACAGGCCTCTTTCCATGCCAAGAATGTGGGTGGCCGGCCTATTTGCTCCAAAAAGCCTATCTGAGGAGTGTGGCCAGTTGCAGCACTAGAGTGCAACAGCAGGTTTTTATGCTGCTGCTGTACCATGCACATGTTGCTTCTGATAGACCGTGCTGTCATTCTTGTAATCTGTGTCTATGTACGCAGGGAAATGGAGCCGGTAGAGTGCTAGGGGTGTGGGGGTGGCTTGTGGAGAGCGGCTGTAATTCCAAAGCAAACACAGTCCACTTCCACTCGTTAGGCAGCTTGTGAAATGAGACCAAAACTGGAGAAGGAATAAAATACAAATACATTCATGAGGTTAAGTCATTGGAAATGAAGAAGAATTTGGATTCCACTGCTTTTGGTTTTGCTGATTCACTGGCCACACACACACACACACACACACACACAACCAGCACATCACAAAGTGTATAAGGCATTGTGTAAAGTAATGAATACTCTGTGAGAGGATAAGAGGCTGCACTGTGTTGTCAGTCTGCTACACACACTGAAGGGGATTTCAGCTCCCCAGGCTTCAAACCCAGAGTCAAGGGGTCACAGTGTGCGAGATAGCAGGGGCCACAATTTGTGTGTCTGTGAGTGACTGTGTGTGTGAGTCACTGCACTGCGCCGACACACGAGACGCCATATGTTTCCACCCAGTTCACTGAAGAACAAATGCACCGTCCTTTTTCATGAGAGTTCCCACAAGAGTCTGTTTTCTCACTCACCCCATGTGTGGGTTAATGCAGCTAGAAGCAGTGAGCAGGAGACGTGGTCCACATCAATTATGTCGTAAAAGAAAAATTAAATGGGACACCTGTTTATGATGTCCACGCAGAATATAAAAGAGTCTAATTGACTGTAAACAGTGGGTGCAACATTGCAAGAAGAAACTGGAGGGTTCTTCCTGGAGGACACGAGGATTTCTTGATGTTGCTGCATTTTGGTCATGTCACATCAAAAACCCTCAACCAATACCTTGAACGGCACTATATACTGTATATATATATATATATATATTGTTATGGTATAGGAATTTTTTTCAGTTTATCTTTTCAAATACATATTCCTTTTTTCCTATACCGAAATGATCATGATGGCACTTTAACTGATGATCTTATTCCAATCAAATATCCATTTTACATTACAATCTGTAATGTAAATGTAATAGGTCACGTATATTATGCGATGATGTGATATGTAGTTCACTGAGCGGTTTCACAAAAAAGTAACTACAACAAACCTACGACAAACTGAGACTTTCTTCACTTGCAAAATTATCTTTTAAATTGATGAACATCATATGTGTAATCCATGGCTAAATTCAAACGGGATCAAAACAAGATTTGTCTCTCCCCATTTACTATGTACTACATACATATTTTTTTGGAGAAAGGGTCCAATGGGGTGCACGGGAAGGAGAGGGACTTCTCTATAGTCATTAAACGCGTATTCACTTAACAGTAGGGTTGGGTATCGTTTGGATTTTTACGATTCAGATGCCGAACCGGTACTTTTAAAACGATTCCGATTCCTAAACTGATTCTTGAAAAACTGAAAAAGTGTAATATGTTCACTAGCGATCACGTGCAGTGAATGGTTAATATGCCTTCACGTCCGTTTTGGTGAGCCCAGAGGGAAAATATGGCATTTTAAAAGTAGCCTACATTTACGGTAGCTAGCTAACGGTAGACTACAGAGAAAGTGTGATATTTTTACGTCCGTTTCGGAGCGACAGAGGGAAAATATTTCAGTCGACACATTAAGTGGAACCGAAATGAGGTACCGAAATTTGCGTTCTAATCCGATCCAATTCCTACTGATTGCGTAGGAACCCAACCCTACTTAACAGCAGGAAGGGTCTTTGCAGTACAGATCCCTGAAAACTGAGTGTTTTGTAACAAACCTGGAATCTGCATCTGCATGCTGAAATTAAGACATAACGACATGCATGCTAAGTAACTCCTGCCATTGCCCTTGACGAATATACTGAGCATTATAACTGGAGTTGGGCTCCGAGCGTCAGATTATGGCTACCCACTGCTCCTGAATAGTTAGGAAAGGTTAAATGCAGAGGTTATATAATCCTTGTATATATGAAAATGTACTTGGCACTTAAATTTCACCACTGAATATCTTTTTGTCTGGTCTCCATATGAGGACAATTTGTTATCATAAAGTTCTGGATATTCAAAAACCCAAATACTTTCCGTCCATCTTTCAGTTCAAGCTGTGGTCAACCGCGATTGGCTGCAGCCACAAAGATCAGCACAGGTTGGGTCAACTTCAACAAATTTGAACTTTTGGCATCCCTCCCTGCTTGACTCACTGCAGACATCCACACTGCAACACACCACATACACTGTTTTTTTTTTGCAATAATGCGTGGTTTAATACAGCAGATTAAGATTTATTCTCTAGGAAACATGAAAGTCAACCAATCCAATGGTTGTTGAGATATTTCAGTCTGAACCAAAGTGTTGGACAGACAGACAGACAGACAGACAGACAGACACACACACACACACACACACACACACAGACAGACAGACAGACCGACAGACGAGTGAAGTGTGTTTACAATTCTCCAATGGGTGAACACGTCGTGATAGTTCTTAACTTGCCAGATTTTCTTACTCACCCTTTTAGGCTTGCTGTCCAACACTACAGGCCTCCTGCACTAAGTACTGCAACTCCAAGTCTTATCTGGTCCACTGTTTGCAGTGTTATATTGGTTTGAAAAAAGCATTGTTTAAAAAGTTTAAATACAGACAATGGCATGCAATCATGCACACTTTGTTAATGTTAGTCTTTAGTCTTATTTGACCAGACCTGTCTCCACATTCAGTGCTCCGAATGTGTAGCGTCATCTCGAACTGCCTCTTGTCAACAAACAACAGAGACTTTGGTGAATGAGCCATTTCAAACCCCATGAATCCATTCCTCGGTATATAAAGGGGGGGTCGGGGGGGGGGCAGTCATTTTGAGTCATACTGAACAATAAAGACTACAAGCAACATGCTCATGTTTCACCAAGCTGTCTCGGACAGGACAGCAGAGGCAGAAGCTCTACACTCTCTCTGGACAGAGCACTAACAGGCTGCTGTGAATAAGACAGCTTTGTATGTCACACGCAAGGATGAAATGTGTTGTTTCCTCTGGGTGGAGAAGTGTTTCTACCCAGCATAAGATAACAAGATAAAATCTACAAGGTGTCAATAAGTGATAACAGGAAGCTGTTCTCTGCCTCGCCCTACTTTGTGATTTACATTGATAAGACATAGATAGATAGATAGATACTTTACTGATCCCCAAGGGGAAATTCAAGGTCCCAGTAGCTTAAATACATCACACACAACATACATATACATCATCAACAGGATGATAAAATAACAAATCCACATGAATAATATGGACAATAAAAGAAAAGATACTAAATAAAAAATCCACATGAATGTACTAAGGAATGTATAAGCATGAGACGCTTGCAGTGACAGGGCAGGTAAGGTGCTCTATGAGACCTATGAGAGTGTGTGGGCATGTAGCTATGTGGTAGTGCAAATACAGTAAGTCCAATAGTGCAAGGATAAAGTCTAGAGACCAGCATTAAATATAGACATTCTAGAGAATAACGTAGACATAGTAATATAAAAGCTATATAGCAGTGCAAGGATAAAGTTGAAAAAAAGAGGGGGAATAAAGTAGACAGTAGGATAGACACAAATCAACAGTCAATATTAGAGGTTTGAAGTAATAGGGTTACAGCCATTGTTCAAGTATGAAGTTAGACCTCAGTCCAGGCTGGGGGAAGGTGGGAGGGAGGGGTTGCGTACATGGGTTAATATAGCCAATAAACAGATAATAATAAGATAATAAACATCACCCCAGATAGTCTGTGATGCAGGAAACCAAGCAGACAACAAAGATCTAAAATAGATAAGTCAGGCTCTTCTAGACAGAATACTTGCTTTCAGGTATTTAGGAAGACACATTTTCTTGTAAATTCCTGCAGAGAGAGAGTTGTCTACACACTCAACAGCACCAGAATGTGGTGTGAATCCATGGCACTGTGAATAGCAGTGTTATAAACAAAAAGAACGTGCATTCGCAAATTCCAATTGTAAGAATGCATTAAGGTGATAATTACAGATTCAGGTGGGGAATACCATTGAATCAGTCCTTCAACTAGAGCAGGAGTTCTCAAACATATCACTCAAAGGCCCGCATCTGATTTTTATTCCAGGTCAGAGGTCAGGAACAATTTGAGATAACAAAAACAGTTAATCAACTCATTTTTAACTTTTTATAGTCAAGTTGAGTACTCAGTTTTCCTGCTCTCAACTAAACTTTTGGACTGACCAATGGGTACCTTATTTCGAGCTTCATGAACTAAAAGGACGGTTTGGTTTTTTCCCCCAACGTCTCCCGATCTTTATGGCTTTTTTGTTGACATTTTTGTTGCCTTTTTCAACTTATTTTTTTCCGTGTACATTCAACATCACTAACAATTTATTGATCAATAGGAAAATGATTTCAAAATAGAAAACGTTACACTTCAGAGCATGCTGTATATGCTCTGGGTCCGGACAATGAATTCTTATAATACTACTATCTTCAGGGCTGCTGCTCTGTAGCCAGGGTTGGGTAGTAATGGATTACATGCAATCGGGATTACGTAATCAGATTAGAAAAAATAAGTAACTATTATCAGACTAGATTAGGCTGTAGAATACGTACAGTACACCTGTAAAATACACACAGTACACCTGTAAAATACACACAGTACACCTGTTTAATACACACAGTACACCTGTTTAATACACACAGTGCACCTGTAGAACACACAGTTCACCTGTAAAATATACACAGTACACCTAGAACACACACACCTGTAGAATACGTACAGTACACCTGTAGAATGCACACAGTACACTTGTACAATACACACAATACACATACCTTTTCAATGGAATTCCATTGCTAGGCAACAGTCTGGACCCTTGCTAACTTCCTGTCATATGATATACCATTCACATACACTGCAACAGGAAATCAACTTGGGGCCATTGAGAATGTTTATGTTTACAACTGTGAAATGGTATATACATGTAGAATACACACAGTAGGCTACATCTGTAGAATACACAGTACACTTATAACACAACTTGTGGAACTCACAATGTTGTGGCTGCGTCCATTTTTTTTAGTATAGTAAGTGCAATATTTTCTGTTTGATTTTGAAGTAATCCAAAGTATTCTGATTACATTACATTTTCTTCGTAATCCAATGACTGACTACATTTCAAAGTAATTTGACCCAACCCTGTCTGTAGCCGACCTCTGACCTGCAACTTATCTATGAGGAAATGTAAACAAAAATCAATACAGTATATTATTGTTGTCATTGTCCCCTTTGAAGAGTCAGACCAAAGCAGACCTTATACTTCTTATTCTAGCTGTCCCACTTCTCTTGCTTAGTTTGCATTGCAGAAACCTTAAAGATGTTCTGAGTCTTATTTGGCTGCATCTCCTGCAGCAGCAGCAGTGCAGCTCAGCTCAACTCTCTCCTCCCTCAGCACAACTTTAGGAAACTAAAAAAAAAACAGCTCTTCCTCTCGCGATAGTAACTTGCTTATGCAGCCGCCATATTCTGTGACAGTATTTTGATTCGTATCTGCTGGAAGTGAGGAAAAAGAGAAAAGTGAAGGGCTGTCGAGGGGAGGGGGGGGGCTGAAGAAGAGGAGCTGTCAAAAAGTTATTCCCGAGTCTCTGTCAAACGGCGGAGTGCTAAAGCTCCCTCCCCTAACGCTATTTCGAGGACACACAAGGCCCGGGGCCTCGGTGCAGTTAGCTCTACGTCTCCCTGGTAGTAGCTGGACTCCTCTCGGCTTCTCCTGTCCCAGCTCCGCGGCCCTCTGGAGGTCCGGCGGCGGTCTCGGGTGTTGAAGGCGGCCCGGGGAGCGGCGGCGGCAGCAGAGACGGAAAGGTAAGTTACATTAACCAGGCTTTGGCCAATTAGCAACAGCCGGAAGAAAGCAGCTTTAATAGCGTTACTGTGAAATGAAAACGCATTTCAGCGTCCTGTGCGATAAGCGCCTTTGTATAATATCCATTTCTGTTTGGAAGAAAATGGAGAGAAACACTTTTCAGATGTGGAAAAAGTTTTTGTCTACAGCAAGTAACGTTAGCTAGCTAAGTTAGCTAACTTGAAGTGTTTGGAGGCTGTTGCCGTCTCGGCCGAGTTGGCAAATCACTGTCTTAAGTTCAAAACAGATTTGTTAACTTTCCCCCAAAGTCCTCTTTAATATGAATACATGTAACGTTAAATATATATTATGGGTCTTTTTATTTTACCAAAAAGCTGGCTGACGCTACATGTTTTGTAGCCCATGTTAGGCTACTTTTTCCATTGAGCTCTACTTTGAAACGTCGCTTGTCTGGATGGAAACGTTAAATCAGACACGGGTTATTTGATCTCCAATAAGCCTCAAAATGTAGCTGTTAACGTTACTCCTTCATTACTTGTTTATCTCTTTGCTATAACACTGACACTATTTTTTTGTGTGTGTGTGTGTAACATGGAAACTTTCTCGTAAGTAATCTACCAATTGTGTGTCAGTCAAATGATCAAACATACAAGTTAATGTTCTTGTAAGCTTCACTATATGTATGCCTATCCTGTCATTTTCATAATAAGATGATGCAAATAGTTTTGTAGTTGCACAACTGTAGCCAAGTTAAACTAAAGGCGACACAAAAGCAGGTGATGATGAGTGAGTCACTTCACCTGTTTAATAACTTTCTGACATTTCTGTCCCTCATGGATCAGATGTTCCTGGTGGTTATGAAGGAAACGTACGGGTGGGTCTGAGCCTCTGACAGCTCAGATGTTGTGATGTGTTCTTGGGATAGTTCAGATGAGAGATGTTTATCCTGTCATGTCATATATGCTATAGGTGTCCTATGGGCTGGGAGGCACGTGTTGCAACATTTGAACTATTGGTCCATTTTTTTTTATTTTTTGTAATTTCAGTGCACGTTTATAAAGCCTCTTTCAATTCATGGTAGCGTTTGTGGTGGTCCACATGGCACAGTGAAACCCCCTCTGGGTGTGTGGAGAGTGTTTCTCTATGTTGTATCACTAGGCTGGTCTACATATTAACACCAGCCACTGGTCAGATGATGCAAAATGTTGGTTGTGGCTGGAAAGCTCTACCAGCCGGTTTGCAGGTAATCAACATTTTTCCAATTAGTGTTTTTTATTCTAAACCTGGCAGCTAAGAAATGTGAATCGCTCTTTGAAATCCTAAATCGACTTTGTGGTGACATAAAAGGTAGGTTTTTTTACTCTGTGTAGTAAGAAATCACAAATTCAGAGTACAACCTACCTGACTCCCATTATACTCTCCATCCTTAGCAGACGTTGACTGACTTCTCTGCCTGTCTGCTTTGAGTTTATTTACAACTCTGAGGAGCTCAGAATCACTTCTGTCAGCCTCTAAACACCTTCAATCTAAACTGTGTTGTCATAGCTAGACTGTAAGAGTGTATATCATTCATTAGCAGCTTGTGCCTGTCTTGACTTGCAGTCAACATTGCACTTCCTGACCAATAAGCTGCCATGGCCAACTGTTTATAGGTGCAGACCCCTAACTGAAACCATGTGTGCCTGTAGCATGGCAAATATGTTGCTAGGAGGCCTTGCTGATTTACCATTGGTAGGAGACTCCGCAGTGAATACTCAGAGCCTGTATGATAAGTGCTCAGTCGGGATTTTGGTGAGGACCGTACATTTTTACAGACAAGCAGGCTGCTAATTGCTTTGTTTGGATGTCATTTGGCATGTACGCTAACAGGCTAAACCAACAGGACTATAGTGAGGGCACAGATTATAGATCTAAACTCAGAGTGCCTTGATGCTTGTTGACAGAGGTGAAGAATTGGCCTCACTTGATGTGTTTGCTTTCGTACAATAAACAAGCAGGACTAACACTTGCGTTTTAAGAACTTTTACAACAAGCTGAGGTTGTGGCATGTTGTTGTCGCGAGGTCTGTGCCAATACTTAAATCTTCTTTCCTGAAAAACCTGTTTCCTGATTCATCATTTGCAGTTTGCACAACAACTTATCACCAATCATAGCAAAGGGTGGGGGTGTGTAGTATTTTCCCCTTTCACAAGGGGAAGGATAATTACTAGTATGTTTGGATGGAGCACACATGCTAGTTGTTTGGATCAACAGTGCAGAGTCAGTTTAACCCAGGGAATTATATTGGCTTACCTTTCTCGTTCTCTGTGAGTCAGAACAGACTCTGAATCAGTGTAGATGTACAACTTAATACATGTTTTGAGGCAGGTCTTTGTCACTGACATGTCCACCTACTGTAGGTTGTTATACTGTGTGTGTGTGTGTGTGTGTGTGTGTGTGTGTGTGTGTGTGTTGTCTTCGGAGTAAAAGTATCGGGGTAAGACCTAAAATGCCAAATGGGAGTCAAGTTGGTGGAAAGGTAGGATCCATCACATTATGCCCATTGCTGTAGACTCAGGAAGAGAGCTTGGTGTTGTTAACCCTCCCCCACTCCAGTGTGTGGCTGTCAGGAAGAGAGGCTCTTATTGAAGCCCCCTCCCCCTGTCGAGCTCTCCTGACTTCTCCGCTTTAAATGGAGTCCTCCATTACACATGCTGCTCGTGGTCCTCTCCAGTTCAAGGGTTAAATTGCACGCATCGGGGCTGACACTGCAAAGTCCACTACACCTTTAGCTGTCGCCTCCTCAGCACTTCTTAATTTTGCTGAGTGCATTTTGTAGGTTTTGCTACTTTTGCAGCAGCTTTAAAAAAAAAAAGTATCCACAATTATGATAGCAATTGCACAAGATCATTTTAGGTTTTTCATTGCTTATCTGGGACACTTTGTAGTTGTGCATGACTAGGCTTTATTGTGACACAATAAAGCTGCATGAATTGATTTTTTTCTTTATTTTTATCTTTACATTCTGACTTTGCAGTTGCCTGTTGTTTCCACAGCTAGCAGACACTGCATTTAAGCATTTATTTGGAGATGTGTTTCTGGCCAATATTACCTCTCCTTTTAAGCTCTGGGTTGGTCTAGTTCAACCCCAGTGAGTAACATCTGGGTCTTTAGTAGGGTTGGGTACCGTTTACATTTTTTACATGTACCGATACCTGAAATTTGGTTCCAGTACCCAACGGTACCTTTTTTCATTACCTTCACTCTGTACAGAAATAAACATTTTTTAGTTGTAAAAATAATTCCAAACCTATTTCTCCTATTTACTTACAACACTTTATTTATTTAGTTTGTGTAAAATACACACCACACAACATAAAACCCCTCTCTCTCCCCTCCCAAACCTGTCCCTACAACCTATCAAATCAAATAATTATTAATTTCTTACACCGCACCGAAACTTTTATTCTATTTGCTATAGAAATAAAGTTGCCTTGCCCTACAACCTCCAGCCTGTCAGTCAGTCACCAGGGCATAGAGCAGGGGTCTTCAACATTTTAGGCCAGGAACCCCTCAGCTGAAAGAGAGACCGAGTAGGGACTACCACTGCATACGTATATATTGTACAATTGAGTTGCATGTTAAACTGGGCCGAAAAGATGAAAAGAAATGGTTATTATTTATACATCGTGTTTCAACGTTAAACATACCATACATGTACCTTCATGGTTGAATGCACTTAATGGAAGTCGCTTTGGATAAAAGCGTCAGCTAAATGAAATGTAATGTAATACATGTGGAAGGCACAGTTGATCCTTAAGCTTAACTGTATGGCTACCATAGTGGCCACCTTACCTATAGTAAGCTTGTCTTCATTTTTTTTCTCACAAATAGGCCAGTTTATTTTTGCTATTAATATGTTGGATTCATATTAATGTATGTGTTTTCAGACATTATATGTTAATAAAAAAAACAAACACACAACTTTCAAAAAGATTTTTTTAGATTTTTTTTTTTTTTTTTGATCTCTGGCATAGAAAACACTGCTCTGTCTGCCTGTCTCAGAGGAAGTGTAACCGCACCGCGGCCGTTTTCGGCTCGCCATAATATTAGCCTGTATTGCAGTGAACGCTAGGGATGGAACTGTACACAGAAGGTGTTCAGTTCATACCTCGCTTCAGACATCACGGTTCAGTACGAGTTCGGTACAATGGAGGGAAAAGCAAAACAAAAATGCAGAAGGCAACTTTTTTTTATTGTGCATGTCTCTGGCTGTACCACCTAGTGTCATCCAGTCTCTCCCCTGAGCTAGCTACATCAGCCTGAAGTGTGTAAAGTAAGATGTAAACCGTAAACAGTAAGTACCCCACATCATCTCCAGACTCCAGGGGCTACAGATTCCCTAAGAGTCCCTAAAGAACCTGCGTATCTAACAGTAGTTAGATACGCAGGTTCGCAGTGGGGTACACCAAATCGGGCAGGAGCTGAGTCGGAGGAGCCCCTCATGCTTACAGGAGGGGTCCAGCGCCGCATTTCATTAGTTCCGCATTACATTAATTAATTACATGTGAGTTTTATTTATTTTTATACCGTGTATTCTCCGTGTAAATTCATGCACCAAACCGTGATGCCCGTACCTAGTGAACGCTGTCCGCATGGAATTTTGAAAAGTGTAACGACTTTACCAGCGTTCTCGTGACTCACTGTGACTCAAACAAACTGCTGAGGTGATGTAGCTTCGCTCCTCCCGTACGTGTGTGTGTGTGTGTGTGTCTGTGTGTGTTTTAAGGGTGTCACGATTTCATCGTAATCAACCGAAATTAAGTCACAATCTCGAATTTCGAATAAAAAAATTGAAACGTCGATGCTGCCACGCCCCCATGTCACGTCCGGTTGGCTTGTCAAGTGGGAAAACACTCGTGTTGAAGTGCTGCAAGTCAACCTCCTCTAACTTAGCTACAGCCAGTCAAAAGTTAGCATGGAAACTGCAGATGCAGGAGACCCATCGACAGAACTTGAACCCCGTCCTCTTTCACTGAAGTCGCCGGTGTGGAAGTAATTTGGATTTCCAGTGAGTTATGTTGACAACGCTCCGAAATTTGGCACCATTTTATTTAACTTGAGTCGGTCCTCGGTATTACCGACGTACCCAAAAAAAAGTACCAAATTCAGTACCCAACCCTAGTCTTTAGTTGATACATGCTTGACTTTCTTGACCAGCTGGTCACTAACTTATTCTGTCCATGCAAGTTGGTGCTGGGCAGCTAGCCTCTGTTTGGTCTATTATAGCTTGTTTGCTGAAAACATCTGCCTGCTGCAGGAAATATGCTTGAGGTGAGTGACCAAACTGAACCATACAGTACATTTATAGGCCGTGAAACCAAAATACTAGGCTAAATGAGGCTAAAAAGCTCCATAAAGCTCAAGAGTTGGGCGATGATTCTCAAATTTGACACTGGGAGCAACCCCTTTTTAATAAGTGGAGCTTTAAATGTGAACTTTGTCAAAATAAAATACAGCATTGGTTAATAAAAAGTAACCTCCATCAAGCAAAGAATGAATAGTCATGACAAACTAAGGACTTTGTGGACGGTTATGTTACTCTCTGCTATGGATACAATTTGGTTTGTGCTCAGAAGTATGGAGCTAACTGTATAGGTGTTGCAGTAACACACAGATTCGGTAATACAGATAGGGTAATGGAGATTTTGATTATAGATTATAAAAGAGAGCAGTGATGTTCCTATAACTGCCCCAGGCCATTTCTATGTAGCTAAAACTGACCTACCTACACATACCTAACACATGTGTACAGTCTTCCATTTGCTTGATCTGGAAAATAAAGAGAAGTGCCTCTGACAATTTCCATTTTAGTTGCTTGGCACATTGATGTTTCTCCTGAGCTCTTAGTGCCTCTGTTGTCATGTATGGCATTTCTAAGATGTTCCCATACATTTCGATGTGGTGGCTTTTCTCGTTATATGACTGTTTGAGATCTTCTAAGAAATGACACTGAGGTGGTAATTTTAATCACAGTTTGCATAAGAAAAGCTGTCCCAGTAATTGTGAAGGGCTGTGGTTAGGGCTGTGTTCGATTGAAGGAATCCGTAGTCGACTAACACTCATTCAATTGTATCGACTAATCGATTAGTTGATTTAATCGACAAATCTGTAAATCTGAGTTTCTCCGCAAAGAGTCATGCAGAAGCACCACTTTTAATTCTTGTGTTTACCAGAGATGTGCTCGTACGTTTGTTGGAAATGAGACATTCAGCATGAAAAAAGCATAAAACATGACTAATCGACTAAAGAAATCTTAGTTGACTAAGACCAAAACGACCGATTAGTCGACTAATTGACTAAGAGGGGGCATCCCTACCTGTGGTGCTGCTGCCCGGGACTCAGTTTGCTCATGTTGTGTGAAAGATACTGGTGATAATTTGTGTGTAATCTTGCTGCTGTTGCCCGATTTGTCAGGGCCTGTGTAGCCTACAATTTGTAGATCTCACGCAGTAACTCTAGCTTTAGTGTGTAACAACTCACACTTAGATTTTAAACTTGTGATATGTTAGAGTAAACTTTGCCACACTACGCAACTTCAGGTGAAAGCTGCTTTAGGCAGCTTTACCCGGCGTTGCTGTCAACAGTGGGTTATTGCAACGCCGTGCACATGGGATTCAGTTCCACTTTGTTGGCCTTCTGTCGTCATGCCACACACACTCTGCAGTCAAAGGTATTATTATAGCGTACCTTCTTTTTGTCTCTCTCGTTACATGCATCAATAAACAGGAGAAGAGTGAAACACATCCTGCCCCCTCCCCCATCCCTGTGCCCTTGACTTGTCTCTAGGTTTCCTCTCTGATGGCTTTTCTATTCCTCTAAAATCACTGCCCCAGCTTCCCCAAACTGACACATGCTCTTTCACACGCTGCAAAGACCTTGAACTACTTGGTTGGTCTACTTTCTCGAAAACTGTCTAGAACTTTACTTTAGGACAAAATCAGGCAAAGTCAGCTTGACAGGTTCACTATCGGCACTCTCTTGGTTCAAATTTGCACAGGCGCACACATGTACACTTTGAAGCGGCCCTGCAAAACCACAGTCTTCAACTGTATGCAGAGAGCAGTATAGGTGGAGCAGTAGATGGTAAAATGTCCTGGGTACCTGGGGGTTGGGGAATTTACCTGGTGGCCTTCTTTTCCTGTCCCTTGTACATCAAGGCTACTGATGCTCCATATTTATTAGAGATAATCACTTCAGAATGTTTTTGTTACATTATGACACAAAGCTGCCATCACCAGAATTGGAATTTTAATTACATATTCACCTGGTAGGTTTATTCGTGCACAGTTATCAACACATTACAGTAGGGGTGTAAGAAAAAATCGATACACTTGAGTATTGCGATATTTTATTTTGCAATACTGTATTGGTTTTCAAAAATGCAATATTTATTAAGATTTATTTTTTTATTTTTACAATTATTTTTTTTAAATATATATATATATATATATATATATATATATATATATATCTCTGAAATGAAGACAGATTCAGCAACTGCACGGCCTATTTCTCTCTTAAAATGTTTTCAGAAACACGTTTCGGTGAACTATTTTAGTACAATATGAGATCGTATTCTCAACAAGCCGCCATGACAGTCTGGCTTTGAATTTCCGGAGAAACCAGACCCACGTGACGCGTTCGTCCAATCAGCTGCCGGTTTTCATTTTTTGGGCGAAATACAGATTAGCGCCGCCTGCTGTTATGGAAACATATTACACGCTCAAGTCGGCGTCTCTTCGGTAGGGTTGGGCATCGTTTGGATTTTAACAATTCTGATTCCAATTCCGATTCTTCCTTTCCATTCCGGTTCTTATCGATTCTCGATTCCGATTCTTTGAGGGGTGGAGATCAAACGGGGCACATGCCTATTTTCACAAATAAGAGGAACGTTTTATTTTGATTTAATGGTGGATTGCAGTTTTACCGGGCTTTTTCAACGTAAAATAAAGCCAGACTAGAGCGCTGCTTACTGTGCTCCAAGGCTGCAACACAACAAGCGCCTGGCTGCTACGGAAACCAGAACTTGCGCATGTTAAATTGGAAAGCGATGATTGGATTTGAAACCAAATCCTCTAAACGATTCCAATAAAGAAACGATTCTACTGGAATCATAATTTTTGAAACGATTCCAAGTAGGAATCTGTTCTCGATGCCCAGTCCTACTCTTCGGTGTGTTCTGAGGCACTTTTTGGACCGCTGGGAGCCGACTGATCAGTCCGACTGCCTTTTCTGCCAACGGTCAGCCGTCGGGTTAGTGTGTCAGGGGCTTAACGTTGCACATTGTAGAGACACGCAGGAGAAACTCTACGTTACGCACAGAGACGGGGCTCACGTAGTCGGAGCTGAAAAAGATTAGTGCCATAATTTCTTTTTGTTTTCTAAAATTGGTATCGAAAAAAAGCATCGTTTAAGAACCGGTATCGAAGTCATGGTATTGATATCGCTACCGGTATCGAACATTTTTGAACGATACCCAGCCCTAGTCATGTTATTATTCATCAGCTCAAGTTTGGAGACAAGGGGACTTTAACCCTAATATCACCAAAGTGTACAGACTGGTGAATTGTTCAGCTAAATAAATGAACTCTGCACTTGTAAATCAGGCTCTAACGCGGTGGAATAATTAAAGAGCAGCTTTTCATGCTAATGAAGTGTTTTTCAAGTTGCCTTTGCAAAAAACTTGGCTATGAAATAGGATAGTAGTGCAACCATCAATTAAAGGAATATAGTAGAGCTCCTCCGCCGGTTCCCTTTGAATGTAGCATTTAAACTAATTGGAACCAGAACTGCTGGTGTGTTAAACAGGCATGTTTTGGAAAGACAGCAGTGCAGCTCTTGAGACAGTTCGGCATTGTTAGTGGGATCAGTGTTGTGCTCAAAGTGTTCTTTTCCACCCTTGCTTTGTTTTTTCTGATTTATTGGTCAATAGAAGCACACCAGTAGGATTACATTGCCCTTTATTCTGAGTGACAAGAAAATGTGCTGTAACAGCATAATATGCAATCACTTGAGCCCACAGAAAACTTGTTTACTTCTGTTGTCGGACTTGAGTTATGAGTGCGATTTACTTTCACATGAAACCAGGTGCCAAGAGCCCACAGGTTTAGGATTCGGTTTGACAAAATGAAAGCAGTTAGAAAGGAATCTTTTTTTTTTTTGGTTACAAATTGCATTTTCTAATGTTGAACTGCATTATGGTTTATCACTGAAAGGTCAAGCTGGCGGCAGTGTCACATTCTTCCACATCAGTTAATGGCTGCTTTGAATTTTCAGCAGAAAACATCTCTCAGATTACAAATTGGCCGTCTGTGACTTTTCCGAGACCCGCTCGCAGTGCAAACCAGCGCTGTTCGACGTGAACAAACAAGCCATTTAATATAAGTATATTTAAGTATCCCCTTCAATTGCTTGTTGGCTTGCTTTGCATCCACAGATCTCCTGTCCTTTCTCGTGTTACGTGTCACTGCACTTCCACATGAGCGCCGTTCTGACACGGGCTGCTTTTTTGAACGTAACCCCTGAGTGACAGGCAGCACACAGGAAGATGGTTCAGTGGTTATCTTTGGCCTCTGTGCTCCTCAGAGTCGTGCAAACCGTAGCCTGTGTGTGTGTGTGTGTGTGTGTGTGTGTGTGTGTGAGAGAGACAAACACTTCCTCCCATAGTGCATTGCTCCGAGAAACAGCTCAGTTTGCATTTTCACAATTGGCCTCCACTGCCTAATTCTACATGTTTGGGGGTGCAGAGGCCAATTGCATAGTATCATCATAAAAAAATAAATAAAATAGAAATAAATGCAGCTCACTCCATAGTTTGCAAGTTTCTTTGAAAAATATAATCTTACATTTGAGCAGTGTAAATGTTTGAATGATTAGCACTTACTAGGTGTGGTGGAAAAATTGATTCTTAGATGCGTCGCTATTCTCTCATGAAAAATTACGGCTCGATGCAGAAAAGTGTACACGCTGCCAGCGCAACCGCGCTGTTGAGCTCTCATGTTATGAGGCGGAGCTCTCAGGATGGCTGCTAATAAATCTGAGATTGCAGATTCCCCCTGGCACATTCAAGTCAGCAGTTCCACACTCCAAACACACATTTCATTTACGATGGCGTCACCCCAATGTATGAATAAGCAGAACGAGACAAAAACAGACGGGAAGGCGAGTCCTTCTCCCCACAGCGTTCAGTCAGCCTCCCGCTGCTCATTCGGACCGTGCCAACGTGTTAATCGCTGTGTATATGCGACCACACTCTACGGCGGAGAGAATACAGGGTTAAAGCATGCGATCCAAGTGCTCGAGCACTGCTACAATGTGCCTTCATATATGCATAACCCGTTCTCATTTGCAACTCGTCACATAAGGCGCTGTGCGTCACGGTCTGGTGCGTTTGAATCACCCATTAAAAGATAATGGGCTGTCAATCGATTCAAAAATGTAATCTAATTAATTACAGACTCTGTGATTAATTAATCGGAATTAATCGCATACATAATTAACGGTGCCTGAACCGATACTTTTTAAGAAAGTAAAAAAAGAAAAGAAAAAAAAAGGGTACTAAACAACAGTCGGTGACATTAAAGAACGGCTTGTTTATTGCTAAGGCCATATGGTCAAAATTAAATGATTTAATAATAATGTATAACAATAACAATAACTTATTTCACTAGTAAATTGCTGTTGAATGACACAAACAACCACCAGATGGGAAAAGGACATTTACAATAACTTCAAATGCACCACGAGGCTGTAGTTTACCAGTTTCATTGAATGCGCCGTCTGTGTTGTTTCTCCGACGGCAGCTGCAGATTGTTACATCCTGCTGTTGAATTCTCTACAGTAAAACACAGTCAAACTTTACACCATTTAGCGTTAGCTGTCAGCATTGTAACCGTGTTTAATCCAGCTACTAGCTAGTGGTAGGCTAACGTTAGCTGCTGTCGAGTATAGTGTTAACTAGCTAGCGGTAGGCTAACGTTAGCTGCTGTCGAGTAGTGTTAACTAGCGTCACGTGCAGCGGTGTTTGTGTTGCCTGTATCGTCTTCAGAGCATGAGAGAGAAGAGCAGACATATTAGTGGCACCAGATTTCAGTAGCCAGGGTTGGCAAGAAGAAGATTTTTACAAGTAAATGTTCCAATCAATGATCCAGGCAGCACATTCTCGTCTCCCTCCTTCATTTTACAGTCCAGTGGTGGCTAGAACGGCTCCGGGTCAAACGTCAATATGGAATAGATTAATCTGCGTTATTTTTTTTAACGTGTTATTTTTTTCTCAGATTAATTAATCGAAATTAACGCATTATTTTGACAGCCCTAGTAAATTCAGCTGTTTATTTTAATTGTGGCTTATTACATATACGCTATGTTTTAAAAGTAGCAAGTAGTCACACAGTAAGCAAGAATAAATTGTGTATAGAAATACAAAATGTTGATGCATCAAGATGCATAGGTAATCGATTTGTCATTGCTCTCAGAACCCTCTGAATCGGAATCGAATCGTGAGGTGCCTAGAGATTCCTCCCCTAGTGTTTACTGCTAGAAGAGAGCACTGTTAATCACAGTTGATACTAAACGGGATCCTTTGGTGGTGAGTCTTGGAGAATAGCAGACGTGCACTCTGGTCTACTGGTCAACCCATTTCTTCTCTACGATACATGAAGATCTAGAGTCTCCTTTCCGTGTGTATTTTGAAGAATTGACAACCTGATAAGATGAGTTAAAGGACAATTCCGGCGCAAAATGAACCTAGGGGTTAATATAAACTATCTTTTTAATAAACTGTCTGTACACTTACAAAGTTCTCAATGCTTCAGTTTACATGTAGGGACCCTCATTATGCTACCGTTGAAGTGTGGTGCTATTTTGAGCCTTGTTAGTGGTGTAGAAATAGCGACTTATTTTTACTCTACCAGTGCCCCGAATGCCTAGCGTTAAGCTAATCAGCGGTTCGATTAGCATGAAAACATATCCCAGAGAAAGGTTGACTCGGTACATGTGTTATTAACCCCTAGGTTCATTTTGCGCCAGAATTGTCCTTTAAGATACCTACAAACTCATTGATGCACCTGTCAGTGGGTTTTGAGGAGGGTCTGGCTAGTCCACACAGCATTCTGGGATGCTCTGGTTTATTGGCATCGCTTTAAACCAATCACAATCGCCATGGGTGGCGCTAAGCGCCGCACGTAGCCCCGGTGCTCCTGCAAAATGGCCTCTGGAAGGAACTTGTTTTGGTGGAACATGTGTACGTTCAAAGGGCGTTTTAGTCGTGCAACAGAAAACTCAGATTGGACAGATAGTCTAGCTAGCTGTCTGGATTTACCCTGCAGAGATCTGAGGAGCAGTTAACCATAGTCCTCACAAATCCATCGGAGTTTAGAATTCCAACATAAGGAAAGCGTAAGGCAACGGACATCTGGCCGGAAAAGAAGGATATCTGGCGGAATTTCCGGCGGCAACGGAGCAATCCCGGAAGTGGAACGTCGTGGATAAAGACTACTACTTAAGTAGCGGCGGTGAAGTCTCCACAGCGCCTGCTAGCAGCAAATGATGCAAAACAATATGGAGATATGACCCGAGTCGCCTCAAATTTGGATTCAGTTGGAGCGGGACGGAGGAAGAACTGCGTGGCTGTCGACAATAAATATTGTTTTTAGGAATAAACCTGCCTCCTGCGTGAACTGGGTAGGCCTTTGCTTCTCTGTTTTAACGTTGGCCATAATGGTGGTCCTTAAAGAGGCTTATATTTTCTGAAGTGGTACGTGGTGTAAAACGTTTGAGAAACACTGCACACAAAGGCATTGTAAAAGATGCACGTCCACAGTGAGCGGATCAGAAATCAAAAATCTTTAGCAGATGGATCCCTGTGAATGAGGATTTACTAGAATAGTTTTGCAATGCATCCATGGAATTGATGTGTGAGTAAGCAGATTGTGAGTTGTTTTCGTACGATGGATATTGCAGGCTGCTGTCTTATCACTCCCCTGCTTATCCTGTGGGCAGGTTCTGGCCCCACGTCTCCCTAGACTCCATCCAGACGCAGTACAGAATGCTTGTCTTATTCTGTGCTCTTTCTAAATGCCATACAGGGACTGCTCTGTCCTTCATCATTTCTCCCACAGTCTGCTGATGGTCTTTCGTCCCTCTCAGGTTTTCAGATGATGGGAAAGGGCTTTGATCTACTATCCTATCAGTAACAGCGTGGGCTTGGGGCTCTCATACTCCCTTGCTCCCTTGCTGTCTCACTCTGAAAACATATTGTAAGGGCGTGGTGGACAGCGGAGTCCACCCAGCTGAAAAGCCTTTGTTTGTTGTGGTTCAGTGTAGCTTTGCCAATGGCAACTGCCTGTGTGGGTCTCTATGAAATTCTTGGAGCAGTAGTGGTCTATTAAATTAGACCCTATATTTGCAATGATGATGTTTTGCAACCCCTCACATCTCAGATATAACCACCTGAGCTCCGGGAGAAGAAAACAAACCTTATGTCTCAGAACACTTACAAAGGGGATCTTTTTTCCATTCCACTGGAGATTGCACAACAGCACTGCAAACATACACACATGTAAAGCTCGAGCCCTCACCCTTGCATCCACACTGCGCAAAGACATCAGATTCTTTTTGTTGTTGCAATGACAACTTTCTAGAACTAACCAGATCCAGGAGCATGTTGAGTAAAAGCTTGTAAAAGTGGAATCAACTAAAGAAGATGGGGGCTTTGCACTTTCCCCTCTCCCCTGCTTGCCTAAAGTCTCCCTTTGTTTGAAATGTTTCCGATAGTTTCCCCTGTTCTAAGTTACTGATCCATGGAAACTTGTCTTCAATTTAAAGAGGAAAGCTGCGAGCTCAGTACAGGGATATCCCTGGGTTAGCTAAGTCCACCCCGCTCCCCTCACCCCCTTCCCTAACCCCCATACCCTTTTCCTCTGTTTCTTTCATGGCGCCCTTTAGCCTCCCAAACCCACTTGCCTGCCTCCGCTCCTGGTTAGAGATGTCATAACAGAGCCGTTCTGCTGTGGTATTCCTTAGAGGAATGTGCTGCCTTCGGTGTGTCTGTATGTGTGTGGGAGAGGGGTGGGGGGGGGGGGTTTGGCTGCTGTCTGTGCAGCGTATCAGGCCAGTCCAGGGCTGGCAGCCTCCAAGGCACACCTGTTGGTGCCAGTCTACACTGTGTTGTCCCTCCCGTCCTGCAGGCACCAGCACAGCCGATCACTGCCTGCACACACTGGTCCTTCACACATGGGCCAACTGTGGTTATGTGGGAAAAGAGAGCCATGCACACATTAAACCTGCCCGTCCTGCAGTATAGAGCATGGGTGATTGATTGAGCATCTCAAAGTGTACATGCAAAGGTCTCAACATGAAATTGACAATAAGTATAACTTTTACTGTCCACTATATAGTGCTTCACCCCACGAGCGGGCACGCGCGCCTCCTGACGGAAAGGAGGGCGAAAGAAAAGGAGACTGCAGCGGTCCGGAGGATAATTAACTATTTGGGATTTGGTGTGTGATTGGTGCGTCCAAAGCAGCTCCAGTGTTCACTCTTTTTTCTGATGACGCCAGTCTCTTTCTCTTTTCGATATCTTGTTTCTTTTTCTGGGCGAAGAAGAAGACTCCTGTTCCTGAAATTTGGATTTTGAATACGTGTGGTCCTCCATGTTGCCTTCTTCAAACTTGCGGGGGCCCGGGAAGCGACGATACCCGTTAGCAGCAGCTGTGAGTCGAAAACGCGAAAGGCGGAGCAGTATGTCCTGTATGTCTCTTACCGGCTAATGTATTTCTAGATGGAGCATGAATATGGAGCGTCTACCCCAGTTCATGCAAGCACAAATGTAAAATTCCAAGCTAATAGGAATACTTGGAATTGATGGTGGTGGTCAATATTCATGAAAAAGGACAAGTTTGTGAACGGGCAATACAGATTTTGATAATGAAAAACTACAAACGTTACACACTGGGGCTTTAAATTTGGAACCGCTTGATTGGATTCGAAACCAGATTTTCCAATAAAAAAGCGATTCCAATTTGGAACCGGTTTCTCGATGCCCAATCCTATCGATGCCTCAACAAGGTCTCGGGCAAGTGCTGCAGATCTCACTCTGCAGGCCATACTTAGTTTTAGATCACAAAATCAACAGCCCTTGTAATCTCCCCTGTAATTAGAATTTGTTGCTTGACAATGGAACACAACACATTTCAGATAAAAATGATTTAAATCCTTGTTCTAGACAAAGGTAGATCAACACAAAAAAGCAGCAGTTCATGCGTGTTTTCCATCTTTTCCAGAGTCCTCTGAGCTCAGGGATCGTACCAGATCGTTCCAGAACATGTTTAGCTTAGCTTCAATTCGGTTGTGAAATAAAATCCACTTTCCAACAATTTCGATCACTTTACATAATCACTTCACATGCTGGATCTTGTTAGCTAGCAAGTTATCAGAGTTACTTCCAAGAGTCTTTTTTTTTTTTGTCTAGTATTTTTTAACATGGCATATCACATGAGGACAGGACTTGCAATCATGCAGTCAAGATTACTTGACCAACGCCAACTGCTCCTAAAACCACAATGTCTCCTTTATTAGTTTTATGTCTGCACATAAAACAAGTTAAAGCATATAAATATACTGCAGGAGCTTTGGAGTTGTTGGATACCTCTGTTTTGATGGAGCCAGGCTAGCACTTTCCCGTTGCTTCCAACCAGTGTATTTACCAAAATGTAGGACTGCCCTTTTGAATTATTATGAACTAAAATCTATACTCCTCATAGATCAACATTCTCTGACATGAATGATTTGATCTATTATGTGATTAAAACATTGCACAGGGGACGTAGAGAGAAATACTTTAATATATACTGATCACCGATAGCAGAAGGCTTATGCAATTTAGTTTTGGATAGATGTGGTGATATTAAACAGGGTTGTATTACAAGTCAATTACCCTAATGTAGGTGAAAAGGGCCTGCTCACTGAGGGAGACAAGTATGACTTGAATGTTTTCAGAGGGCTGGAATAAGAGCGAATGGCATCTCCGCAGCAGAGGAGTCACGTGCCCTGGCTGCTATTTGTCTTTTGGTTGGCCTCAAGGTGGAGAATGATACTCCTAACAGCTGCAGGAAGCATTTCCGGTGAAGGGTTTTCTCCTCAGCCAAGCACACGGACGTCCAGCAATACACTGAAGCAGGGATGTATCGATGACTACTTCTCCACCACCAATACATATTCTTAGCACAACATTTTGAAAGTGTAGAATTGTGCTGGTTACTTTGACTGAACCTTGTCATGTTAGAGGGCCACTGGGAAAAAATGGTGATTATAGATTTTTTTTTTTTTCTCTGGAGAAATCTTAAAGCATCATATTTACAATAAAGACAGACATTCCTTTGGATGGAATACCTTTTGTATCTGACAAAATAGATTTGTTTAATCAGATTTAGGTATTCATTGCCCTGTTTTAGCCTTAACCAAGATCTGACACAGCATCTGTAATAAGGACCTATCGAAGGTGTGGCCTGTTTTCCTGTGTGTCAGGACCTGATAACACCACGAGCGGTGGAGTGAACTTATGGAATGAGCTGACCAAAGACAGAAGTGCTCTTAATATCCTGCTGTCTGTGCGCTTCAAAGAGCATGCTGACATACAGTAAGTGCATTTTGTAAGGCAATAAAGGGTGAAGATTTGGCTGGTGCATACTTGGCATGTCATCGCTAAGCGCCTGAGTGCAAAGCAGTCACATTGTGCTCAATTGCCTCGCAGTGAGTGTTGAGAGACAGCGCTGCCACCCAAACTCCAGCTACAGTGGGCCAGAAGGTCACCAGTTTGAATCCCAGGCCAGCGGAATCTGTGAGGTGGAAGTGGATCTGAAATGCTTTCGCCTTCCTTAGTAGCTAAAGTGGAGGTGCCTTTGAGCAGGGCACGTGGAGCTACTTGAACAGTAGAAAGCTACAATGTAAATAAAAACAGTACCTTCTAACAGCTAAAGGGATTTAGTGTTGAACTAATTGGTCCATTAATAAATAAGAAAATGTAGGACTAATTCTAAGAAAGGATAAATATTAGGGTTGCAACTAACAATTATTGTTATCGATTAGTCTGCTGATTATTTTCTCGATTAATCGATTATTAACTGTTTATTAGCCTTCTATATTGCGGTGAAGAATGCCACAAGAATAATCACATTATCCTAGAACCCAGGGTGACTTCATCAAATGTCTTGTTTTGTCCAACCAATAATTAAAAACCCAACAATATTTAATTTACTATCATGTAAGCAGCCAATTCTCACATTTGAGAACCAGCTTTAAAAATGACTTGAACTGATAGATTATAAAAATAGTTGCAGATTATTGTCATTGTCACAACTTTTGATGCTTGACTAAATTATTTTACAATGAGTGGAAGAAATAATTGACAAATTTATCGGTTACAAAATAGTTCATTAGGGATGCACGGATGCATGGGCTGAACGTTGGATTCGGCCAATGTCCGCCCTATTTCCTGTCATCGGCCCATCGGCAAATAAGGTGACATGCGCCGATGGCAGTAGCAGTATTTTGCGCTGCAATTCTCCACATTGGTATCGGCTAAGAAATTTGCAATCCGTGCATCCCTAGAATTAATTATTAGTTGCAACTCTAGTTTGCAGTAATCTATTCTGGATCCCTGGCTTAACTGCGCAAATGTCAAGCAGGACATTGCATTGCATGAAAAAGGAAGAAGTTTTGCAGATAAATACAGGTGTAAAAAAAAAAAAAAAAAAAAAGAGAGGAAAAATTGGGTGTGATCTTTGAGGGAGATGGATGGTTTGCGTGTCTGCTTTGTTGCAAAACGGAGAAAGAGGTGTGTGTGTGTGTGAGTGTGAGAGACTTCCTCTTGAAGGTGGGGCTGTGGAATGGGATTGACATGGAAGTTATGTCTGGTATTTAGGGCTTTTTGTATGCAGCTTTGTTATCTCAAGGACAAGGCATGGAAGGCTATTAAAGAACCAGACTACCAACTAGATATTAGTCAACCTCCAGACTATTGTGTAGATGTTACTCACGATTTGGAGTTCACATACAGTCTTTCAAAAGTCTCTCAACAGGCAATACGCTGCACTATTTCCCCCTGAAGCTGACATATACATAGCCCTGCATCTGAGTAATTGAAAATGAGATATAAATGAAATATGAGAAATAATCAAGATGAATGCACGATGTCTCTAGTTGTATTTGTATATACAGTAATTGCTGATACGGTACATATCTAAATACTTACTACCTTGCCAAAGCTTCAACTGATAACTTCTGTCAGATCCTGATTTGTTTTGGGTTTGAGGCTAAGCTAAAGATAACCCAATGAATTTCCAAGCAGCCCTTAATGAGGCAGCCCGCAGCAAAAATAGTATGAGAGGTTGTAACCGTGCCTCTGAAACTGACAAATAATCTGTAATTGTGAATCATGGAGGGGAGGGAACTACTGCCATGCAGCTGGCCAGTAAAGCCGAGCAGCCTTAGAAACTACTGGCGGAAAATCTATCAGAACCAACTGTTTCTGAACCTTTTTTTAGCCCACCACCACGCTGCAGTCCATGCCCTCCCAACCCTCACTGGTATCGGATCAGTTTTCACATAACTTGGGTTTCCTTTAATTCATTGCCGTCTGTCTGTGATATTACAACAAAAACGGGCAGTTGCGTTGTTCCGAGCAGGGCAGTGGCCAGTTTCTCAGTTTAGTACCTGGTAAATGTAGTTCACGGGCTGCTTGCACAACACTCTCTTCCACTTAACAACTCAGCTGGTATGTAGTTGTTTTTAGTAGCAGCTAGCAGGTTCACTCTGCCACATGTCCATGAGTCACTGTATGACTCGTTGTTGTGGATAGACTGACTACTTCAAGTCATTTTGATGCAGAAGTTTCTGAATCATGTTTTACTGACCTTTTAAACTTACATCGAAAGAATGATCACTTGCAGCTGACTGAAGAGTTAGCAGTAAGTAAAGGCCCTGCTTCCATTCACTCTGTGTTGGTGACTCAGAAGCCCAACACAGTGGCTTTATAATTACTACTTGACAGCTGGTAAATGGGAGCTTTGGACAAACACATGAAGGCAGCGTTAGTCCTTCCAGTGATTGACGGCTACCTGCCAAAACCTCTGGCAAAGTCAACAAACAGACCTGCCATGACCTAAATTTACTAACAGTTGGTTATGTCTGGTCAGTTTTTCTCACTTAAAGACTGAGTCGGTGCATACAAGCCCATTTGCTTTCACAGACGCTCTTAATTTCAAATGATGATCGTAACATGCCTTGTTTTGAAGGAGAATTCCGGTCGATTTCAACACGTAGCGCTGTTGTTTGTAAATGTGGAGTGCTGTCAGTAGCGAGAAAAACGAAAACAATCTGTGTTGCCTACACCGTGTTATCCTCCTGCTAGCGTTAGCACCCAGGAGGCTGAAACCAGGCAAGTTTTAAACGTGCTTTTAGCCTCTTAACATGTTCGAAATGTCATTACAAGTGCCTACCCATATGAAGAGATTCCTTCCGAGGGAACACAGTGAATATGACTGCAGTAGATGTGAAAGAAATGCATAAAATATGTGCTAATTCAGCTCTGTTTAGTTCCGTCTACAAACTACAACACCTAAAAGAGATATAAAATATTTATTAATTTAATGATTAAATAAGAAACTTAAACTTACCTCAATTATAACGTGTCTCCTGCCAGTTGTACTACAGCACTAGCATATGCCTATTTTTGAAAATATTTTGTATCTTTTTTCGGTGTGGTACTTTGTAGACGGTCCTGAAGCGCTCGTCTTGCTGTATCAACACCGGAACTAAACAGAGCTGAATTAGCACAAATTTTACGCATTTCTTTCACAGCTACTGTGAAATGAATCGTCCCAGCCCTAGATTTAGCAAACTGTGACTTTTTTTATTTCAGTAATTGTATTTGTCCATATACTGATTGGAAAAGATGATAAAGTTGTCATAATCAGTGAAGGGCAGGTTGACTGTGTTTGGGTTAAAGCAACAGGAAGAGCAGGGGGCTTTCTGTGACTAGGAATGTGTCAGCCTTCTCAGAAGACAGGAAAATGGCTTTATCTGTCTGGTCACCCTTTCCTGGTGCTCACCAACGAAATCTGTCTCATCTGCATTCAGGGTATTCCATTATTTGCTGTCCCACACATTGTTGTTGGAGCTTGTTCTTTTGGAAAAAGATCTGAACAGTTCTCTCTGGACAAAACCAAAATCTGTCTCAGCTGCTGCCCAAATACAACAGGATTCACCAAGACGTGCAGAGATGGGAATAATAAATAACGGTATATGGAGCAGAAAGCCAATAGCTATTCAGCAGAGTCCTGCTGCTGTACTGTGCTGACTCAGTGCTATCCTGTGATATAAAGTGCTCAGACATGCATCCAACTGCTTTATATACCCATTTTAAAGGTTTGCATTGACATTTTTTCTCCCATTGTCTCTGCTTGGATTGGTTGGGTAAAATCTCCACCCTCCTCTTGGCCTGTGGCAGTATTTGGCAGAATACTACACTACTTGCAATGAATGCCAACAGTTTGTAAAGTGGTTGCCTCCTTCCAAGCACGCTATCCCAATAAGGTGTGAAAGTAATGTATACAGTCACAGAGTTTGGATGCTGCTGCTTTGCTGAACATTTAATGGCTGGAAAAATACTCTCTATCATGTAACCTGTCTTTCCTGAGAGTTGCTTTGGAAAGTTTATCTTATAGATTATACTTTTAGCTGCTCAATGAGAGTATGTGTTGGGGCTTGTCAGCTGGCAATTAATGTTTCCACAATAGGAAAAAGACAAAACACTGCACAGTGCTCTGCTGAGATTGGTCTTTCTTTTCACTTATTAATTATTGCTTTGTAGATTGGTCACACCCTCTTTTTTTAATTCAGACTTTATTGGAAGAAACCATACGAAAAGATTAGTGGTTGAGGATAAGGCTTTTCATCTTGCTGAGGTTTCTATTTTAAGCTCAGGCTGTGGTCCTGACATATAATGCCTAAGGAAAGTAAAGCAAGCAGGAGGGTCCTCAGACACAACAACACAAGCAGAGGTGGAAGATTGTTGCATAGCCGCTCACTAAACAGCTGCACCTTTGGCTAAATTCATACCTTTAAAATATTGTGAATGTGAATCCTGGTTATGTCTTGATATAATTTGTATAGGCTGGTGCACAGCTTTGTTTTAAACACTTGAGTTTGAAAACGCCTGTCTTGGGCCCACAGTATTTCACCAAATAATGTGGAATCTCACCATCACCATTAGGATCTGTTTTGGGGTAGTGTTTTTCAGATTGCACTGGAGTGATCAAAACTCACAGCAGTAGCTGTAGATAGCTGGTAAATAGCTAGATAGCTGGCCCAATTGTATTCATGTGTGATGATGTTAGTCCGCATAATAAGGGACGCGAGGATTCATCTGCAGAACATCAGTATCTTCGCCTTGATGTTCGCCTCGTTGACTGCCATTTGCCTGTCTGCAAATGAGATGGCATTCACCCATGGCAGTAGCCAATGTTTATGGGTTGTTTTTTTGCAGTGGGACTCAGACAATGACTTGCAAGCATATGCTGTTACTGCAGCTGCTGATTTGGAGAAGAAGCCACTGAGTGGACGCAACGCTTGCACGGCGCAAGAGGTCAAAGGGCGCCGTGCACACGTGTGGTTTAGGGAGAAATTTCCCCACGGACAGCGCCAAAGTTAAATGGATTACTGACAAGATGATGGAGTTCATAGCATTAGATGACCAGCCCTTTTAAAGCCTACGCAGCCCAGTAGTCATTTTGCTGACGTCTGTCTGCCTGAAATCTACGTCGTGGCCACACACATTCATGAGCTACTGGCTTGTGTGAGTTTGCTTAGCCTCACGGCACGGTGGATTGACAAAGAGTTTACCTTAAAAGCAGTGTTGCACTCCAAGGACAGTATATTAATATTTTATTGCTTTTGTGCTGTTGCTTTTACATTTACATTTAATTTATGTTATTAACAAGAATCTTTTTGTCAGGCTATGTAGCCTAAGTACTGAAAGATTATTGTCACTGATTGGGTAACATTAGTTGTATAGCAGGCTAAAAGGGCTTTTGAAGCAGTTATTTTTCATGTGAAAGAAGGATATATTGAAGATTGTTTCATACATTTGTACATCGGTGCATCCCTAATAGTAACCATTTCATTGTGGTGAGACCATTTGTTGAAACTTGACCTCACTGTATAAAATGACCTGCTGTGACCTCGAGGATAATCACAGCCTCACGAAACTTTACAAATACCAGCTAAAGACCGAGGGCAAATGGGAGGATGTATGGTTTTCCTAGGTATATTGACAATAAGGATTTTTTTGAGCAGTTTCTAGAACAGATGTGCTCACCATCCAGTTACTGAAAAGTGCAATTCTTGCAGAAATCTCCAAATGTCGCACCCAATCGGTGTAACAAATGGTAGCAACCCAAAAATTGCTGCAACAACTTAAGAGACATAATTGAGTATGGTAGTGGGCATTATATACTTCCATCATAATGTTCTTAGCCCTTATAAACTTTCAACATTTAATAGGGTTAGGGTTAGACCACAATGTTTATTACAGATTTATGACTAGCACAACTTGACACACAGCGCTGAGCTGCATCTCCTATTAATCTTCAGGTTCCCAGCTGTAAGATGATGTATAACATGCCTATGTGGCATCTACTGCTGACCTGCTATCTCCCCCTGAGCATCCCCTGCCCTCCCCTAAAAAATACAAAAATGGGTCAGTGTGGGTCTCAGAGGGTTAAAGGACTTTGTGGTTGTAATGGTTTTGTTTGACAGATATTTGTAAGGAAGCTTTGGTGTCCCTTTACCAGTTGTCCCCGTGTGGCCTTTACTTGGTTCTTTATTCCTTCTATCAAACCTCTGTCCAATCCACTGAAGCCATTTGCTTTTCCTAAGAATGAGCCAGTCTGTCTTTACAGAAATTAAAAATCCTCTTGTTAAAATGATAACTTATGTTCTCTAAAACAAACGAATGGAACTACGAATATTTCTGATTCATAAAGCCTTGTAGAGGAAAGAAAATCCAAGATGAAAATGCCGTGTATAATTACGCCGATCTAGCTGGTCATAAACAGTTTGCTGTTATAGATACTTCCTGATCTTTCTCAATAGGGCATCTGTTGACTGTTTGCTGTGTCACTCAGCTTCGTGGCTTCACTGGCACCAGAAAATAAGCCTCCTGTGATCAACTGTGGAGCAGTCATTCTTTTGTCAGTGTGGTTCGTGTTGTTCCTTTTTCCGATGGAATAACACTGTGTATTGTAGTCAGTGTATCTGTTGTTGAATTCAGCCCTATTGAAATATGTAGTTTGACTGAAATGAAGATGTCACTTATCGGTGCTCTTCATTTTATTCTTACTGTAGTAGAAGTACGACGTCTAAAAACAGTGAATGAAGAGTGTGTCACATTAAAAGTAGTGAATACTCATTATCATATCATATATCTACTGAAATGCAGGCCTGCCTCCTTGCCTCAACCATTACAAACCACCGGCTGACACTGTGCAATGTTTTATTTACGATCAGCTTGCTTGGGAATCACTTTCATGGTGTGCAATGTTAATTTTCAGTTAGTCACTCCACTAATGCAGACCAGACGCATTGTTGACTATGCATTTGCATTTTTATTCGCAGCGTTTCTTTAAACTGTGCATCCTATAACTCTGCATCTCTTTCATACCACAAAGAAGGCACAGCTCTGTGAATATAAGCTTGTTCATGTGCTTATGGGTAATTGACCTTCTAATCCTCTGTTTTCACATGTGGACATGGAGTGGGAAGATGGTTCATAGTAGTATGTCATGAATCCATAGTTTAGACTAACCTATCTTTTTCTCATTTATTGTCTGGAAGCATGTTCTTATGCTCTCTTCAGAGTGAGCAAGTCTGCAAATTTAGCCCACATCTCCCAAAGGCTGGGATTCAAACGTCAAAAATAATTGTTGTGGATCTGATTTCAGCTGTCATTGTTATTTTCGTAACAATCAAGTATCAAAAACTAAGGAGGATACACTGTTGGATGCTGTCCTCCTCTCCTACTTCAATGCCTAACACATCTATCTCTTTCTCTCCCTGACCCTGTCTTTCACTGGTTGAAGCCTGAAAATATTGTAAACAAATTAATAACATAACTAACTGCACTGTTTGGACTGTTGAGCTCTGTTTCAGACTGATACCTCCGGTTCAGGCTGGTCCTCATCCTCAACACGGGCCTTTGTCAGTCGCGGAAAATACTTTTCGGGTCGGTGATTGTGTAAAGGTGTTCACGAAATAGATACCAACCTTTCGTGAACAAGTGAATTTCGCCAGCTGTCTTCTCTCCTTTACGGAGACAGACGCTGTGTGCACGATGGGCTCGATGGTGTTTTAAGCCTCCAACGTCGCCTTACAGGCAGCTAACCCTCATCTTAATACTAACATTACTTCTTTGACATAAGGACATAACCATTGCTGCGCTGCCTGAAAGGCGACGTTGGGGGCTAAAAACACCAAACACCGCACGGTGGGAGGAGCTGTGTGTGTATGTGGAGCTGTGTGTGTGTGTATGTGAGTGAGACACAAGTGACAGAGAGACGGAGGAGAGCAGGGAAAGGAAATGCAGAAGAACGTGTTTTAAATAGCGTTTAAAAAAAAAAATTAAAATATCAAAACGCAATGTCCGGTGTTGATAGTGAGGCACACCACCACACAATAGTCTATGTGTGGGAAACACTGTAAGAAGGCAATCAGGGTTTGCAATACAAATCAGAGTGGGTGTTGGAGAAAATCTTGCATGGTGTTTAAGAGGAGATGAATTATGCATTAGATTATTAGGCAGTAAATGCACAACAAAAGTTGGTGATAATAAAAAATAAGAAAAAGCTAAATAATGTAGGTTTCAAAGCATTCAAAAACAGCAAATGTGAAAATATGGTAGAAGGAAATGTTTTCAACCTTTTCAAGACTGTAAGGTACATACACAGTATGTGTTTGTATGTTTAACTTGTCATTCATTTGAAATGACTTTTATTCCCATGGTGTGACTTGTAGCAGGTGTTAGGCCACCAAAAAGAAGAAATGCAGACCACAATGAAAAGACTTGACCTTTGTATAGATAACAGAGCAAGTGTTTGAAGTCTTTGATTCTATAGACAGATGTTGCAGATGGTGCCACAGGCATTGCATTGAACATGTTCAGGTAGCGTACCCTGGGTAAATAAGGGTAAAACACAGGTGGTGCCAGACAGTAAATAATCCATAGTGGTAAAATCATCCAATTATTTTAAAGGATCATGGTGATTAGGCCACTGGTTCTCAGCCTTTTTGGCTTTGAAACCCTTAGATGTCTACACATGACGCACTTGTCTGAGTTGTTGTTTGTATCCAAACCCACAATAAAAAAAGCAAAGATTAGAGAAGTCGGGAATACGTTTTGTTCATTGTTCATTTTTGTTGTTTACTGCTTCTAATACCCCCCTTTCCATTACATGTCATTTAGCTGATGCTTTTATCCAAAGCGACTTACAATTGCTGTATATCAGAGGTTGCACGCCTCTGGAGCAACTAGGGGTTAAGTGTCTTGCTCAGGGACACATTGGTTGATGTATTGCAGTGGGAATCGAACCCAGGTCTCCCACACCAAAGGCATGTGTCATATCCACTGCGCCATCACCACCACTTTCCTCCTCTTCTTTCCTTATGCGGTCAAGACAGACACAATGGGCCAGAAAGCTTTTTAATCAATATTTACAGTGTTTACAGGGGAAAACATAAAGTTGGCCTGGCAGTCCATTGATTGCCCAGGAGAGAGGCGCTCCTCCATGTTTCTAATACCTCCCAGTTTCCCACAGTGCCTTGGAAAGGGGTTGGTCGACCTGGGGAGCTGGTGTCCTTGCCTGCTTCCAATAAACCACCAGCTGCAGGCTGCGGTGCTGAAGAATTTTTGATTTCCTGCGCGCACACTCCCCCACCACCACACGCACACACACGCACGCACGCACGCACACTTGCACACAAACTCCCTCAAACCCCTGTTTTCAAAAGTGGGCAACTAAAAGCCGAGCAGGCTGTCTTGCAGAGCTGATCCCAGCTCTGTGTGCACTGTGAGGCCCAGGCTTCATTGCACAGTTGAGTGCAATTTGGGTACTGCACATAAAGTGTGGTTTGTTTCTGTTCTGGAGACATTGCCTGGAACAAAAGAACTGCTTCATGTGTGGGGCTCATGTGCAGGCCTAACATATTTACAGTAGATGTGTTGTCGTTATTATGATGAATGTAAATTGTTTAAGGAAAATGTTATTGTCTAAAATGTGTTTGCCTCAGTAATGTGGGGTATTGTTCATTCCGAGCACATAAGCTGGTAATAAGATTCCAGATTTACGCTCTCAGCTTGGCCTGACCTTCCAAGATGAAGTTTCAGGAGGTTTTAAAACAATCTCGTTGAAGATGCACAAAAGTTTCCATTGATGACACATTTGCAGTTTATCTTTAACGTTTATTTTAGTTGGACTGGTGACATTAATATGGTGGGAAATAACTTTGATTCAGTGGGTCACAGCATTTGTGATGACGTGAAAAGCTCCTCTGTTAAGACTAGTCTCCTAGGTAAAGTTTCCATGCAAGCCTGTGCGTTCCTACGCTCCGTGGGAGGCAAGGTATGGCCTGTGGTTCTTCAGAGTCACTGAATCAGAATGAAATGTAAAAAATCAAGTTGCATTCTTTAACGACGATGAGTGTATATGAGTAGTATATGAGTAGTAAAGAAGGAATAGCATGAGAGAAGTGTAGCAGTGTGCTGTTTGGTTGTTTCCATCAGAGCTGAGGTGTACAGCTCAAACCAGTCTGCATTACTAACTATTATTCTTCCAACATTACGTAGTCCAACAAATCTAATCGATCAATATGTAATCAGCTTGGATTGTTATTGTTTGCATTATCAAGCGTTAATAACCATCTGATATTTCAAATTGACTTATTAACAGCTAATGTGAATGTGTCACTCGGGTGCAGAATTACTCTGTGGAGATATTAGCTGTGTTGTGAAAATAAGATCAAGGCTCATGCACGTGATTGGATATTGGTCCTTTGAGTACTTTTCAGCAGTTTGTATGCCGCTCCGCACTGCAGCATACTTGTAAATGCGCATGCATGTGCGTGTGTGTGCTCTAGACAACACGCACACACAAGCATGTCCGTTGCTTCTTTGGAAGACTGGGGCGCCTGCCAGCATCCCTCAACAGCATCCACTGCCAATTAGTCCTTTTATTTGTTTAAATTTTGCTGGACGAAGACACAGCAGTTAGACATTCCATGCAATGCCACTGGGCTGCTCCTTAAAGCTGCAGAGCATGTTTCGGATTGTAGCTCAGATGGGACCCTGACTGTTTCCACCATGTTGATCAATGCTGATCATATTTGAACTACCATTTCCGCAAATCTGTTGGAAGATTCGGTTTGACAAGATCTGTACTGTCCCAAACAATCATAATCGGAGCATCTAGTCTTTGCACGCTGAAGAGAGAATGGCATGACATTTTGTTGTGTGTGTGTGTGTGTGTGTGGTTTGTCCCCAGTAATGTGTAGCCCCTTTGTTTACCCCAGCTAGTGTTGTGTGGGCTATCACTGTGGCCACGGCACCAGGTGCTGGGCTGATACTTCTGCCAAAGGCTCCTGTTGATTATTTATGCATTTTATTTAGGCTTTAATTGATTTGGACGTTTTTAGGTGCATTTACTCTGGCAGAGTGAATAAGCCCATTGATGGAGCATGGCAGGCCTGCTACTTGAATGAGAGTGGGACTAATGCTTTGGCATGGTGAATAACAGCCTCAGCAATAGAAGCTTTGTCTCTATCTCTGCTTGCAGCGACGCGCTGCCTCAGGCCCTGTTCCACCAGCTCCTCCAGGGACAGCAAGGACTAATCTGCCCCACTTGGAGCCACCCCTACACATGGACCGGCTGCAGGCCTGTAATTACGCACAGTGAAGAGGTGTGGACCTTTTTTGTTTTTGAAGCCAGGAAACAATCTAACCACACTGTTGACCTGTAACTGGCTCAGCCGCCAAGTAGTGAGTTTCCTTTCCCACAATGGTTGAGCTGCCCAGCCTCCTGAGCAGAGCCTGAATGGTGGACTGTTGTTCTCTGGCTATGTGCGGTGAGGTCTCATCTCTACCTGTAATTTAAACAGGTACATGTAAACTGATAACATATTAGGGTCCAAAAGTGGTGTGTGAAGTTGAGTACTTTAAGGGCCTCATTTCCTGTAGACTTAATTTGCTGGAGGAGATGGACAATGCTTTAAACCAGTCCCTCCAGGATTTCGCGGCCTTTTTTTGAGATTGTTGCGGCGCAAGATGCCTGATTTTGCTGGAGCTAAAAATTGAAGCGATAAAAGTTGCGATGTCTTTTGTAGGGGTGGGAATCGATTGGCACCTCACGGACCGATTCGATTCCAACTCAGAGGCCAACGATTCGATTCTAAACCGATCATCGATGCATCTCGAAGCAATGATTTTTTATGTACATTTCCATGCGTGATTTTTAAAAATATACATATAAATCTGAGTTTGCTACTCAGTTTGCTAATCACTTCCTAGACAAAGCAGCTAGACATAGCTTAGATTTTGACATATATTTGTCACACACAAGTTTTAATGAAATGTTTTGTCTACTGAAGTTTTTATTGTGTAGTCATTCCATGCTGAAGCCTTAAACAGTCTTGTGACAGTCCCCTTCTCTCCCAGAGATCTTCCACGTCAGAGGCCCAGTCATGTTTAAAGGTGGATCATTGGCTTCTTAGAACATGAAACATGAGGTGGTCAGATGTCATGTGATAAAGTAGATCAACAGCCTATGTGTTTTGCCTAATTATTTTATGTATGTCTTATTAGATCAGGTGTATATATACAAAACCTTTGGCCAAAAATGGCCAACCTTTTTGGCCATTTTTTTTTTATTATTTTTTTTTTTTCCTGCACTCTTGCCTAAACTCTAAGTTGTTAAACTCTAAGTTGTTGTCCATTATCCCATCCTCTTTCAGTCACTGTTTTCTGATTTGTACTTGTCTGGAGACAGTGACTTTTAAATAAAAATCAACACATTTAAAAAAAAAAAGAAATCGATTATTAACTTATCAGAATCGATAATCGAATCGTTCTAGAGAGAATCGCTATGCATCTAAGAATCAATTATTTTTCCCACCCCTAGTCTCATGTATTTTTGTTGCAGTGAAGTTGAGAGAGACAGAGAAAATTGCAAAAGAAAAAAAAAAAAAAAACCTACTCTGGGCTGAGTTTTCCTTGTAACCTTACCAAAAAGGCTGAGGATGCTGCAAATGTTGGTATAATATGAAAATGGCTGGTGGATTTAAGACAAAAAATAATAATTTATTGAATGAATCAAATTTGAACATATGTGTCAGTGGCTTGTTGATTTTTACATTGTTAGTTCATTTCCTAACCTGGCCTGGGACACAGTGCACAGTAGCTGTCCTCAATTTAGGTGTCTGTGTCTGTGTGTGTGTGTGTGTGTGTGTGTGTGTGTGTTATGATTGAAACAGCAGCAGCTTTCAGCGACTTTAGAGTGAAAAAACATTACAGCGTACATTGATGTTAAAATACAGGTTGGCAGGACGGTCTGAAATGTTGTGCACGGTCTTTCGCTGTACGTTTTGTTGGTAAATGTGAGATGTTCGAGTCACACACGTCTCGTCTTCATATCAGAAACGGAACTAAATGTATTCGGCGCCGTACATGTGTTACGTCAACCCGTTCTCACTCCCGCTTGGTCAGTGGCTCTCAGCATCACACACTGACGCAAAGTCTGGCACGTGGGACTGCTCGGATTGGTTGGAGCCGGTTATTGGTCAAATTTGCGGTAAAGTTGCGGTGATTGGTCAAAATTGCGAGTCACACCGAATTCACGCTGATTGGTTGAATTCGCGTGATTTGTTGCGATCGTGACATCGCGAATTCCTGGAGGGACTGTTTAAACATGTAATGTGAGATATGACCGTTCTCCTCTGGTTTGCATCTTTTTATCCCACAGTCTAATGGTATACTTGCCAAACTTTAAATTTCCTTGTATTGCAAGATTCTGATCCAGATTTAGATGTTGATAAGTTCTCTGTTTCACATGGGGCTTAATAGTATCTCAGAATGTGGGTCACTTAGGTTGAACAAGCTTTTTCCAATCCGTTACCTCCTTAGTAGCTCAGGACCCTCTCTCTGAGTTTCAGCCTCTCCTTGCAGCTGGCATACTCCTATTGACAATAGCCAAATGGCTCCTCCTTCTGTTATCAGCTGCATGTAGATGTTTTGCAAATTTACAACTTTTCAGTTATGGCATTACACATCCTCATAGCTGAGATAAGACAGAAGCACAGCGGCTCAGATAAATACTACTTGGCAGAAATAAGAGGCCAGTGTGATTTGAAACGCACTCTTGAGTTTTCCTCGTCATTAAATACATGTGTTCAAGTGTTATTTCAGGCCTCAATCTTCACATCCTCTGATGTATTAAGATTGTTGTCAAGAGGCCTCTCACGTGTTCCTTCTCCCTGCATCACACTACCGTACATTGATCACCCTAGAGGAGAACAGGGCGTGCTTCATGTGTCACAATGTTTTGAATGGCATCTCTGAACCTCCCACAGGAAGATGTTTCGAAAGAGTGCGGTTAGAAGAAAAGTGTGGGATAACACAAGACATGGCTGTCATGCACTTAACACTTTTAAGTTCTCATGACTGTTCTGTTCCACGTCACTTTTGTCTGTATTTCTCGTCCCTCAACGTAGTCGAGTAATGGTTGGAGAAGTGAACTTGCACCTGAGGGCGTGCCAGATCGAATCCCTGGACTAGCTTTGTAAAACCTGGGTCCAACGAGTGAATGAGACACAACTGCAAGGCGAGTCGTGTCTTGAGCAAAGCCTTGCCTGCTGTAGTGGAGTTGCACGGTGGCTAGTAGTAAAATAGTGTGGTTGCCTTGGCCCTCTCCCAGGTATGAGTGGAGCTTATGCGTATGCGTACTGTGGATAGGAAACAGTCAAGCACAATTGTCGGTGAACAGCTACCAGACACTCATTTTTCTCACAGCCAACATTTGAGACATGCATTGTTTGTCAGTTTATTAGAGAACACCTAGGTAAAACAAATACAGTCCAGTACATCAGCCCTGCAAAACTCCTCCGTCATGAAGGTTATAATGTTCCGTTTTAGAGAGGCTATTTTCTTTCTCAACTTTATCATCATTTTGTAGACTGTATATTGTGGTGCTGTTGAACTGTATTCCGAGGTACGCTGATAGATGTTCCTAATATTTTGTAGGGTAGACTAAATATTAGGGGTGGGGGAAAAAAATCGATTCATGTATGTATCATGATTTTGTTTTGGTGACGATTTTTAAAATGGATTCTTTTCCCCAAAATCAATAATTTTGTAATTATTATTATTATTTTTTTTTTACCAATGATTGACCTAAATGTTTTCCGTTTATACGCTGACGGCGACTACATTGTATCTGACTGACTGACTGGCTGACATGTGATGTGCATTCTTTTTAGAAAACAATTAGTTTCGTGATATATTGTCTCTAGAAGTGTATTATTCAACTTTTGTTTTTGTTAAAGAAGGAAAAGAAAAAAATTGCAATACTCAATACAATCGAATCGCAATAAATGAAAATCGCAATACAAATTCAATCGGCACCTATGTCTCAGGAAAGAATGGACTCGGGACAAAAGCATATCCTCCCAGCCCTACTAAATATAAGAAACACCTCTCGGCATAAAGCATGGGTATATCAATTAACACACTTCAGGCTTGTAGATGTTGCATGTTAAGCAGCTGATGAAAGAAGAAGAAGAAGAAATGATTATTTGCTCATTTCTGGTTGGAAAAGATGAGACAGTCCTGCATTAAACTCCGGTTGAAAAACCAGTGTTAAACCATTCACACCACTGCTAAGCTCCTGAGTCTTTGTTCCTATCTGAAAGGGGATGAGGGGGCAGTTAGACATGGCTAAAAGACTTGGGTCACTCAAGTAACCCTTTTCGTGTGACATTATGCTAGCAACCGTCCCGTTACGGCACAAACATATCCATTAAATCATAAAAATAGAGCTTGAAAGTAGAGCTGGGCGATACGGAGAAAATCAAATATCCCGATAATTTTGACCAAATACCTCGATATCGATATTGTGGCAATATTGTAGGGTTGACAATTGGTGCTTTCACAAAATATGCACAAAATGAGATTTTTGATAAATAATCATCAGTAATGTGGATATAATAACTATGTGGGTAAAGGCAAATAATAGAACAGTAATACTGTAATGCAGCCTTTAAAACTAGGAAAAGACAACACTTGTGTCATATCAGGATATTACGATATCCAAAATTGAAGACGATATCTAGCTCTTATATATCGATATCGATATAATATCGATATATTGCCCAGCCCTACTTGAACGTGTTGTGTTGTTATGTTTTCTTATAGTTGTATGAGCTGTAAATTATTCCCAATTCTTAACTGTGAAGTTTGGAGAGTTCATGTGAGCATGCAGTTTGACTGTATCCTATTTTATGCATATTCTCTTGTGTGCAGTTCTCCCAATAGCAGTTTAACTGTGATTTGTTCAGAAGCTGTTGTAGCAATAGAAGCCAGCACCAGCATCTTTACTGCCAATATGGAGGTCAAGAGCACTAAGGAAAATGCTGCACACAAGTCCACACAGCCCTACTGTTTTTAGTTCCACTGTATGTGCAAGAAAGTTTGCCGTTAGGCCCTTTGGAAAAGCCTTTTCTCTGGTTAATGTAGGGTCATGGGATAAATACAAGTGAATGTGAGACAGTCATGGACAAACACAGTTCATAGCCCTGCAGCTCTGTGTTTGTGCTGCAGTGTCAGAAATAAAGCAGTGATTCTCGGGAATCGGCTGTTCTGCAGAGCTGCCTTTCGTTGGAGCTTCAGAGAACTTTATGTGGAGATTTTACTCCAGACCAGACTACTGTTTGCCCTCCTTCTGTCCTTAATAAGTGAATGTTGATGTTAAGATCAGTTGGAAAGGCTGTTTTTCACAGTAGTCAGTCAGAGGAGGTTTCCTTCATCTGCTACTCTTTTATTAAGGAGCTCCGTGTGGAGAAGGGCTTCTTAAACGAATGCCATCTATTCTCAGTAGAGGTGCAACGATGAATCGATTAATCGATTAGTTGTCAACTATTAAATTAATCGTCAACTATTTTGATAATCGATTAATCGTTTGAGTCATTTTTTTATTAAAAAAAATTAGATTTCTCTGATTCCAGCTTGTTAAATGTGAATATCTTCTAGTTTCTTTTCTCCTCTGTGACAGTAAACTGAATATCGTCATCTTAGGCTTTGGGAAACACTGATCCACATTTTTCACCATGTTTCGACATTTTTATAGATCAAACAACTAATCGATTAATCGAGAAAATAATCGACAGATTAATCGACTATGAAAATAATCGTTAGTTGCAGCCCTAATTCTCAGGCATTGATGTCTTGCAGTGGGGGACTTGCAGTTGACACATTGGCTCTGTCCCTGTCACTTGGACATGTTTACTTTTTCGTAGAATAATAACAAAACAGACTTCTCCATCTCATAATGTAAAGACTGGATTTTGTGTGTATGTTGTTTTTACAGAAGTCATATTGGGAGTCCTATTTCTCATCAGATGTTTTCCTTTTTTTCTTTGTTTGAATTTAGAAGATGTTCAAGATGAAGTCGGTTTGCTGCCACGACTGACGCCCCAGTGCGCTGAACAGAACAAGCAGTCCTGACCTGGCAACATACGAATGGCCCAGGGAAGCCACCAGATTGACATTCAGGTTTTGCATGACCTGCGCCAGAAGTTCCCTGAAGTCCCAGAGGGTGTTGTCTCCCAGTGTGTTCTGCAGGTGGGCAAGTTCAAACGTCTGACACCACAAAAGATGATTCCTGCAAAGTAAAGCCAGACTGATAAATTATCCTTACTTCATATATACACGGTACATTGTGGTCAATAAGTAATACGCAGCAAGTGTTTAGAAACTATTGCATAGTTTAGTTTTTTTTTAACAATATCCCGCTAATATCCTGGTCACAATTCTTTAATAACGATAAGAAACTGTTGAATTGGATGTTTTCAGTCTCAGCCTGGGCTCAGCTGCTAAGCATTGTCCAACAATATTACTACCTGAAGGACTGCAGTTAATACACAGAACAAATAATACGATCATGAGAGAGAAGTGCCAGGAATGATCTGAGGAAAAATTATAAATTAGATGTAAATCAACATTGAGGGCCAGATGTACTTACGCTTTTGGGCCCACTTCAGGCATATTTGTTTCACAACGTGCGCGTAAAAGAATGGCGAGGTATGTACAAACAGGCCGCACTGAGGTAAAAGCGCAGACTGCCTGTCGCGGGGACCGAAAATGGCAAATTGCGCTTTTCCGTGTCATGCATTTGCATTCACAGGAGAGTCAAGGGGAAAGTGGGAGTTTCCCATAAAGAGATGGGAGGGGAAGCGTAAAGTGCGCCTAATTATGTATTCCGCGGTATGTACAAAAACCGCCCGTGAAAGCGCGCCTCTATTTTGCGCTGAAAATTCTCCGCCTCTTAAAAGCAGGTATAAACCAGCTGCAAGCAAGATTCCTGGCATATGCCTCCTGGTGAAATGGCAGCAGTAATCCGAGCAAGACGAAGACATAGGCCAAGGAGACGAGCTGAAAAGATTCTTGCCACAAGGATCACACTTTTTCAGTTGAGTGAACACGAGATCATTAAGCATTACACATTAAGCAGCCACGCGATATTATAGTTACTGGAAGAAATCAAAGGTGACATCGAATCTCCGACTCAGCGTTCACGTTCCATTCCAGCAGTTGTTAAACTCCTCGCTACATTACAAATACTGGCATCAGGATCATTTCAAACAGTCATAGCATCAGCAGTGGGAATATCGCAGTCTGCACTCAGCCGTATCATAGCACCAGTACTTAACGCTTTGCTACAGCGCAATTTACGGTATAGTGGGCGGAGAAAGGCGCTGATTACCCGATGAACTGCAGGTTTGGTAAATACGACGTAAACTGAAGTATCACAGCGTGCGCTTTCTGCGGGTTGGACGTGGCGCTGATAACGCTACATTCGCAAATGTACGTACATCTGGCCCTAAGTGTATTGTTTTATGTCAGCCTGTGTGATTTGATTGTCTTACTGTCCACTGCAACAGCCGAACCGGGCCTTACATTTAGCTGGTGTGTTTCCTAAACCTTAATGATATAGACAAAACTCTGTGTCTTTGGTAGGAGTTGCAAACGTACAATATAGCAAGCCAGTTGAGAATGTTATAATTTGATGGCATGGTATAAAATGTTAGCATCTTCTCATTTGAAACACTGATGTTGCATAATAAGTGTATTTCCTCTCTATTTTCTTCAGAACAACAACAATTTAGACGCCTGCTGTCAATACTTGTCCCAGGTCAGTCCGGGCTACCTGTACAGTGAAGAAGGAAACCTCGGCTTCTCTGACGACCCTAGCTTCATCAGGTTTCGTAATCACATGACCCAGCTGAACCTGGGCCTGCAGTCTCAGAATGTGCATGTGGCCCCGGGCCGGGACGGCCTGAGAATGAACGGCAGTCGCACTCTGGCCCACAGCCTGAGTGACGGGCCCCTCCAGACAGGCCAGACCCCCAACAGTGACTTCTTTCAGCAGGAGCCCCAGTCAGCCCCAGTGCAGTTGCCCTCCAGCATCAATGTGTCTGGTGTGATGGAGCCCACAAGCAAACCGAAGCCTCCACAGCACCTTGGACTCTACCCTCTGGGTGTCAAAGGAGCATCTATGGGTGTCCAGCAGACGCCACGCTTCAACCCCATTACCGTGACGCTAGCCCCCCAGAAAGGCCGCAACACTCCCACTTCTTTGCACATACACGGCGGTCCACAATCGGGCCTCAGCAGTCCACAGGGTAACTCTATTTACATCAGGCCCTATGTTAGCCAGTCTGGTACGACCCGGCAGAACCAGCAGCAGGGAGGCAGGGCCCAGTACAGCCCCACCTCCCAGCCCCAGCAGCAGATCTACCAGATTTCACACCCCTCTTCCATGTCCGGCTCCTGGTCCGGCCCTCAGCACGCCTCCTCCTCACATACCTCACAGCACCAGACCCAGGGCCACCAGACCTCTCACGTCTACATGCCAATCAGCTCCCCCACAAATCCCCAGGCGCCCTCCATTCTTCCCACTGGAAGCCAGGCCTCGTCCTCCGGTGTCTCCTCATGCTCTTCTTCCTCTTCCTCCTCCTCTGTCATGCCCACCTCCCTGTCTACCATCAGCCAGTACAACATCCAGAACATCTCCACTGGCCCACGGAAGAATCAGATAGAGATCAAACTTGAATCTCCTCAGAGGAGCAACTCCACAACCACAACTGCCGTGTTGCGGACGAGCAGTGGGCCCCGGTCCTCCTCCACCTCCTCCTCCTGCCCTGCCTCTTCCTCCTCTTCAACTGGGGTGGCTACTGTCCCCACCACCCCCCTCTCCATCGGAGGCCCAGGTCTGAGCCGCAGCCAGCCCACTGTTTACATCTCTGCCAGCCCGCCTAATGCTGCTACCGCTCCCTCTGAGGAGGCTATCGTGGCCTCAGCCGGCTCCCGCTCCCAACCTAAGTTTTACATTTCGGCCAATGCCTCCAGCGATGACAGTGGGGGAAGGAACCCTCCCACAGTCTACATCTCAGCCAACCCTCCTTTACAGGGGTCCTCAGGGGCCAGGAACATGGGGGGCCAAGTGAGCATGGGCCCCGCCTACATCCACCACCATCCACCTAAGTCCCGTGCCTCTTTAGGAGGGGGAGGCACAGCTTCTTCCCCACGTGTGGTGGTGACTCAGCCCAACACCAAATACACTTTTAAAATCACAGTGTCCCCCAATAAGCCCCCAGCTGTGTCCCCCGGAGTTGTGTCCCCTACTTTTGATCCCAAAAACCTCCTCAGCCTACCCTCAGACCACCACTATGTGGAGCCAGACCCCCTCCATCTCTCAGACCCGCTGTCACCACATAAGGAGAGACCGAGTGAGCCTCGCAGACTCAGCATGGGCTCTGATGATGCAGCGTACACACAAGGTGAGCAATGCGGAGTATCATCACTTTGATCATAATCCCGGTCTTTAAAGTATTCATAAGTTCTTTCTCAATGGTATATTATAAAAAAAAGTAATTACAATACTTGACATTACAGCGAGCATCGCAAAGTACTGTTGGTCAATTTCTTGAAGCTATTTTCACAGATCTGCTCTCATGCATACATACTTTAGAATACCGCCCACAGCTCGGACAAACAGACAAAAATGTCCAGAAATGGTTTACACTGTGAATCAAGTAGGCCTCTGATGGCTAAAGGGTGCACAGTGATGGCAAGAAGGCAAAAAGACCAGTTTTCAGACCGATGTTAACTATGAGGTTGATGAGATAGTATGCAGGTCTTTTGCAACCAGCAGTGGGTCTAAATTAGACTGGGTAAGCCCAGCCCGATCTGCCGGTGATTTGATTTCGCCCTGCAGCTCAGGCTGGAAACCTGTACATTTTTCTATCCTGCTTCCGTTACAAATCTGCAGGGACCAATCACAAACTGGCTTATCAACCTGGCGCGCTATTGGCGGGTTTTACACGATGGCGATAGAGAAGCGGCGGCAAGCAGCTTTTTGTTTACATTCAACATGGCGGCCACCGAAGCGCAGCAACCCGTTGCAAAGTACGTCACCCGGATCGTTGGTCTGATTGGTTGAAGGACTATCCAATTGCGTACAGAGTCATTTGAACTATGCCCGTTGATCACGCCTCTTGTGCAGTAGAAAATACAGAGCAGACTCCCCAGACTAAAGTTCAATCTGAAAAGATTGAGCTTGGTCTGGTAATAGCCAGACGAGGTCTTTTTCCATCGCTTCCTGCCAAGAGTATAATTTTACTATAAAGTATACTGTGTGATTTTAAAAGTCTCTTAACATAACATTGACTGTAATGTATTTCTTTAGCCAAACTGTGCTGCTCTGCATGTCAATCTCCATGAGGTACTGTAGATACAAGGTGACTGGCTCAGTGAGGGCCGGTAGGATGACGGTAGTGTGAGTCCTCCACACTAAATGCAGTGTTTGCTCCGGCGACCCCTGAGACTGGTGGATTCTGTAGTGTGAGTCAAACGTGTCAGAGCACACCGCTGTTTCCTTTTTTGGGCTTTTGACTGTATTACGTGTGAGTCACCGGCTGTGGCTCCTGCACTGCGGTGACTACCACTAAAGGGGGCTTCACACCAGGCATGCTGCCTCTACTGACCCTCATCAGCCCACTTTCCCTCCTACTTTATCTGCTTGGCTTTAAAACATGTATATTCACACCAAAACTGTACCTGATAAAGACACACCTCACCACACAACTAACTTAATTAAACATTAACCATTCACACCACAACTGAAGCTGTTGGCAGCAGAATAACATTATGGTAATTACATAACTTTGTTGAAGACCCGGTTCTGGTTGGCATATGAAGGCCTGTTTCAAATGCAATCACAGGCTAAAAGGGATAGTTTAGATATTTTAAAGTATCGTTGTATGAGGTACTTATCCAAAGTCGGTGTATTGGCTACAGTAGATGGCGGTTGGCACGCCCCGACATTAGTACCGACATTGAAGCTAAGCAATGTACGGCTGTGGACGGGGGCAGCAGCAGCTAAATATATTTTGAGACACCTAAAAAAAAAAGGACCACCTAAAAAAAAAAAAAAAAAGTATGCTATATTTAGAATATTTTCACTGCTTTATCCTTGCCGTCAGACAGCCCTGTTTTTAGTTTAGGCGGGGGGAACTGAAGCCGTTATCTACACTCTTCAAAGCCACCAGGCTCCTTTTGGTAAAATGACTGTAATTTTACCTCACAGAACACAGGAGGTACTTGTCTACCGCTGCCTCGATTGGTTAGTTTGTTTGTGTTACTCTGTGACTGGTGTTTTAAAAGGTTAGTTCAGATTGACCAAAGTCACACAATAACACAAACTAAGTAACTGATCGAGCCAGCGGTAGACCAGCAACCATCGTGTTCTGTGAGGTAAAATTACTGTTTTTGTCAAAGGAGTCTGGTGGCCTTGAAGAGAGCAGAGATAACTGCTTCAGTTCCCTGTCGTAAAGGGCTGTCTGACAGCAAGGGAAAGCAGTGAAAATAATCTAAATAAAGCATCCACTTAAATTGATATAGATGTTTTTAGGTGTCTAAAATGTGTTAAGCTGCTGCCCCCGTCCACAGCAGGACATTGCTTAGCTTCTGTCGGTACTCCTGCCTGCTTCTCCAAACAGGGGGCGTGCCGACCGCTATCTACTGTAACTAACACACTGACTATGCATAGGTCCCTCCACATACACCCACACTTCAAAAGATGGAAGCATCAAATAAAACCTGGTGCAATAAGACATTGCCCTTTTGATTCTGCCAGTATTTCTGCTGGCCGAGTAACCATACACAGCCAGACTACATCTTGTGAGCAAAATGTAGACATCATTTTTGAAAAATAATGAATTTAGTATGTCATTTTAGAATGTAAGGTATTGTCATTTAGATGTGTACCAGATCTTTCAGTGAACCTTTGCAAATGATGTGACTTGTTGCCTTCCTAAACTCCTGAATTGATAAAAACAACAATTAAAAGTAGGCGTTGCAGATCTAAAATTAAGTGTTGTTCTCTTTGTCAGCTTAATTTTGTGGATAGTTTAGGAGAAATTTGACGGCGGTCAAGTGTCCCTTTTGTCTAATCATGTGTAAGACAGGGTCATGTTGATTTCGTAGTAAAGAAGAGCATTGTCAGTCATCTATTGTACAGCTTAGCGTTTCTGCTGGTAACATTTGCCGCCTCAGCTAAAAAGTAAAGAAGAGAGGAGAGGAAGAGGGACACCTGGGCGGGAGATGCGATCCATCATAGTTTAAAAAAATGCAGCACGGTGTGGATACAGAGATTTCATACACCATATAACGTGCACCTGCGGATGTGCATTCAACCCGCTCATATGAGTCAGCCGTCGCTCTGTTTGTCACTCGCCCTCTCTCTCCGGGGGAGTACAGCAAACCTCTCGCTCCACAGGAAACACTGCAGCTTACTTGAAAATTCAAAAATAGTGGGATATCATGTGTTTGCCAAGAAGGAAGATTAACCTAAACAACATCATTATCCCATAATAAATAAAATAGTGGCGTTAATCCAAGAGCCAAACACCGAGACTATTATCCGTCGTGGTAAAAAATGAAGGCACCTTTTGCCTCACCATAGCTGAACTAAAATCACTGTAACATTACGTGCATCATGTTCAGTTTACTTTCAGCTGTACGAGTGTTGGGCTGTTGACACATTTAGTTCTTCCTCTCACACTGTGACTCATAGTAAGCAGGCGGGTAGCAGTTTAGCTCAAGGACATTTTGACAAGAGAACAGGTACGTGATCACCAGAAGACCATCTTCCCATAAGCTGTGAAGTGTGTGTTTGTGTGCAGCGGGAGAGAGAGTTGTTTGTCATTGAATGTCTGCGGAGGAGGTGTTACAACCTGTCAACAGAATCAGGAACTTTAATGAATTATGTGACACATGCTGTAGAGACTTGAGCAGATCATGTGCACAGTGAAGGTTCTGTATTAAAGACTGCTGCAGAATGTGCCTGCAGCAGTGTGCTAACCTGGATTCGCCTGATGAGCTCTTCGTGTTACCACAATAGGTGATGAAACGCAGTCTGAGAGACAACGGGGGAAGAATCTGATGTGGTTCCCCTGTCTCTCCTTGAGGCTCCAAACTTGTTTGACTGGTGCAGAGATCATCCTGTGCTCAGTACTGTATATCCACAGCAGTGTTTATGTTGATCTGCAGTTTTTAGTTCCATGAGTTTCTTAATATATTCTTTTGATTGTGTATCATGCTAAATTATGTTGTTTACTAGTGAATGAATGTAGCCCAGGGGAGGCGGTTGATGACTACTGTCTGTGTGTGTTCTCCAGCGTTGTTGGTCCATCAGAAGGCCCGCATGGAGAGGCTATGGCACGAGCTGGAGCTGAAGAAGAAGAAGCTGGAGGAGCTAAAAGAGGAGGTCAACGAGATGGAAAACGACCTGACCAGGAGACGGCTGGAGAGATCCAACTCAGCCTCCCAAATTCCTTCTGTAAGCTCTGTGATTTTATAAATGTGTCCATTGTGAACTTTTTTTGAGATTATTTCTTGCTTTAAGTTGATATTGACAGTTCAAGAGAAGACATATGTGAGTATGTAATGCCACAAAGGTCCCCAGACTGACTCAAACGTTGCAGTTATACATGGTATACTGTAGGTCTTAACCAGGAGACCTCCTGCCGCCCAATTCTAATTTTACAAACTGTGATATCTGTTGTTGAGAACAGTAGTTTAGTATAAATAAGTTGATAGTCATATTTCAGCTAACACCAGCCAGAATGTAGAAAAATGGGGACATTTGAACGGGAAAATGTCAGGGAACTCTAACCAACATCTTTCATTGGCAGATCAATCAATTTAAGTTTGATAGAATTTTATTAGCAGCTATCTGAGATGTTCTTCATAACGGCAAACTATTTATTTATTTTTTTTCTGGTTATTACTAGCAGATAAAGGCTGAACAGACAAAAAAGACTGAAAGAGCACACAGATTCACTTCACAGTTCATTCTGCAGCTAAAACGGTGAAAGTGACAGTTCAAAAGAAAACAAAGGGAACTTTCCACATTTATCTTCTGCACTACTTCATGTTTATGTAAGCTCTGCAGCTGTAAGTTTGTTGAAACCCCTCGGGTTCAGATCAAATGCCTCTCTAAGCTTTTGGTCGAGTCAGCTGTTTTTGTCAGCTCTTAGAGTTGAGTCAACAGAGGGGGACGTGGCTGTGGGAGGTTAATTGGCTGGTGTTGCCGGGCTCAGTAGCTCCTTGGTTCCTTGTTTACCCGAGGCGAGCCAGCTCTGGAGAGTGGAGCAGCTCTCCTTCTGACATGGTCCCAGATCTGCCCCACTGACTGAGAGGCTGGGTGTCCAACCTTTTAGAGCTGCCTGAGTGCGATGGCTAACCGGCTGGTCCCTTCCTGTCTCACTCTTTTTCAGATTGAGGAAATGAAGCAGCTGCGATGCAAAAACAGGTTACTGCAGATCGACATTGACTGCCTCACCAAAGAAATTGATCTCCTTCAAACAAGAGGTATGATTCTGTTGGTTCGCTCTCTTTCTCTGATATATAATCTTCAGTATTCTTAAACTAGTATTCCACATTCCACATTCCACAAGTCTGTGTTGTATAATAATAATAATAATAAAAAAGGTAACACTAAGTAATTGAGTGAGGAAGTCAGATTTGATCCAGGCTCTGCAGCTGCTCACATCCTCTCTACACACATGCTTAAGGTGCTGCCATTGTGCTGTTAACTACCACTTCTTCCTGAATTGCATCCTGTTGCTGGTTGGTAACAAGGGATTTATTGCCCCCCTGGCAGCACTCCACTGCTGGCAGAGACTGCTAACATGAATGAATAGTACCTGTCACAGAGTTGGAAATCATTAGTCCCCCCCCCCCCCCCCGATACCGGTTCCTAAACAGTGCCTGAACTGATATTTAAAAAAAAAAAAGAAAAGAAGGAAAGCACAAAATTGTCATTCGGTCCGGTAGATACCGGGTTGCGGTACCCAACCCTAGTCACAGACCTGGTGGTACCTGGGATTTAATGTTAGGCAAACACCGTCGGTTTTCTAATTGTTTATTTGTAGTTAGTATTCAGTAGTGAATGCTGTGGAACGAAAGCTGAAATGTTAGTTGATCCAAGGCCCGGGGAGGCACACCAAGCCACAGCTTTAATAATATTACAGGATAGACGATCATTAGTTGTTTAAGTTTCTGGTGGATAAATCGGACAGTGGGTCAGTGCAGCGTGTGGTTTTTAAAAGTTGTATACAGTACGTATTTGTAAATGCATGTATTGATTATTGTTTTATAGTCTATTCAAAACGTGATGAATGATTACCTTTCTGAACGTGATGCTTTCAATGTATCTTATTGTGTGTATATATGTGCTCAATCCACTCTTTTTCCATCTGTTTACAGGACCACACTTTAATCCCAGTGCAATCCATAATTTTTATGACAACATTGGATTCCTCGGTCCTGTCCCACCCAAACCCAAAGGTACTTTATCTATTGGTAAGTTTAGAAAAGGTTGCATGTTCATGTCTGGTTATTCCTCATTCCATTGACACTTTCATCCTTAGATTTACTTTATTGGACTTCTTATATTGGATTCACTTCGTTAGTATTGGCCCCTGTTACAGTCCTAGAGCTGATATACTTTATATTTCCTTATGTGCTTTTTATTCATTTATTTATTGCATGGTGTCATTTTTTTCAGACTGTACTTACTGACTTAAGTGACTGTCAGTGGTGTTGCATGTTTAGATAACAGGCCAACATCTGCAGAAGCACCTGTATGGCCCTAGTCTATATCCACGACCTTCCACTTACAAATTTGCTCTGTTGCTGCCGGAAATTCTACCGTATGTCCTTCTTTTCGGCCGGATGTCCGTCACCTTCCTCTTTCTTTGTGTTGGCGTTCTAACCTCCGGTGGATTTCTGAGGACTATGGTGAACTGCTCCTCAGATCTCTGCAGGGTAAATCCAGACAGCTAGCTAGACTATCTGTCCAATCTGAGTTTTCTGTTGCACGACTTAAACTAAATTTTAAACGTACCCATGTTCCACCAAAACAAGTTCCTTCCTGAGGCTATTTTGCAGCGACACCGGGGCTCCTTGCTGCGCTTAGCACCGCCCAAGACGATTGTGATTGGTTTAAAGAAATGCCAATAAACCAGAGCACGTTTCTCTCCCATCCCAGAATGCTGTGGGGACTAGCCAGACCCTCCTGTGCAGTGCTGTGGAGGAAGGTCTGGCAAAGCGAGATTAGTATGGCCCTAAAGTGTTCTCAGAGGTCGATGGTACTAACTTCACTGTTCCATTCATGTTTTTTTTATCAGGGTTATACCAATATAGGTTGTTAAAGACCAATAACAAAATCTTTCAAACGACATTAGCAGTGTTTTATGACTATAATGGACATTTCAGCACTCGCTGTTTTGCCCCCTTATGATTCTACTGAAACGTAAATAAATGGAGCTCACAGCTGTTGAATACACAGTGGTGAATACATCTCTGCAAAATGAGGGATGCATTAATAATAGATTAAAGATGTGTTGTTGTTTTCCTTATTTAGATGTAGTCAATCATTGCATTACAAATCATCCCCAATATTGGGTTAACCCTGTTTTATGTCTTCATTTCTGCACTTTTCTTCTTCCTCCCTACCTGCTGCCTAATCTTTTTTCACCCATCCATTTACCGCCTTCCTCTCATCCATCCATCCATCCATCCATCCATCCCTTGCTCTCTGCTCGGCTCCATCATACCTGGGCCAGACAGGAGAGGATGTAGATATAATGTGACCTCTGAGCTCATGATGGAGCCCTCCTCTGGTCCTTCCCCTCCTCTCCCACTCGGTTGGTATCTCTGTCCTTCTCCTCCTCTTTTTTCATTCCTCCTCCCTGTATCTTCAACCATATATACGGTCTTTAACGAGCGTCTTGGTTTTTAGATTTGAAATTCAAACCCCTCGTCTTAATGTAGCAGGACTTTTAATAATTGTATATACCCTGTGTAAGCTATTTGCTTATTATTTGGAAATCCATAGCCATCCCTCTGTATTTAGGCTTTGATAAAACCATGAAAGTGTTTTATGAACTAAAATGTTCTGTAGCAACACAACACCATCCAGAAGCACCTAGCACAGTGTTTGTTTTGGCTTGGGTCCGTTTAAAATGAACTGCATTGAGTGCTTTTTAGAGTTCTGAAGAGGTAAAACTATCCATTATTTCACAATAGAAATGCTAAAGATTAATGTTAATGAAATAAACGTATTTGTATAGCAAATATCGTCTATCTTGTTAATCATCACACAGCCTCTGAGGTTTATCCTGCGGCCTACAGCTCTGACTTCACACTAGATGTTTGTATTTTCAGTATAATGATGCTTTCCATGTCTAGACGGCACGTCGCTGTTTTAAGTTGTTTTGAAATCCTTCACTGCCAAGCATAATCAGATAAACACACTAGTCCTGTTCCCATTCACATCGCACTTGCACTAGAAAGCTGGATTGAAACAACATTTAATAAAACGTCTTCAGTTGTGTGAAAACGTTTTCTCGCTCTTTTGAGGTGTTTTTTTTTTTTTTAAGTCTTTAGAAAAAAAGCTGATGCTCTAAATGGGATATGGAAACACCTTGCTGAGTAAGTTCTGCCGTAGCGAACATTTAAACTCCCAGGACTGATCAGCTGTTTCCTGTCGGCGTCTTTTCAGGTATTCCCATAACGTGGCTTCGTCTCCTGACAGCATGAAACGTGGCCAATACTAGCTGACGTAAAAGAACTATTAAAACCAAAAACCTGTCGTAGATGAGTTAGATGGCGAAAGGCCACTTGTTTTGTTTCCGGTTAGCGACCGCTACTTCTTCTGCTCTGTTTATTGGCAGATTACAGCCATGCGTAGCCTGTAGTGCCGACTTCTGACTAAACTATGCTGGCTACATGTACTATGGCTACATTTCAAAATGTTAACGTCTTCTGTCTTGCACTGACTTAGGCCTCCTGCACACTGGCTGCGTGGCCTGAGCGTGGTGTTTCTGTTGCGTGTCGGTTGCGTGGCGTTTTCTATGTCTTCACACATCAGAAACGTGTCTGGCGCGGCGCTGCTGCTGCTAGCCTTGTCTGTACACATGTATGTTTCCCATTGATAAACTGCACTCAAGCAGTAGTATACTTCATGTGAAACATAAACATATACTGATCTGATTACAGCAAAGACAACATCGGCAGTATGGACGGCAAAATAGGCTACAGAATATTTCTTTCTGTATTGACAGGTGCAATATTTAAAATCGATAATTATTTATTATTTTTATAAATGACATTTATATCTGCATTTATGTCAAAACCCAAGACGTGCGTGTCACGCAGGCAGTGTGCAAGCTCTAGCCTGTTACCATGGGAGCCGAAATAAAAACAGGACACGCCACGCAGACGTGTGAAGGAGCCCTCATTTGACCAGTGGATGTACGAAACACAATTTTGTTTTTTATGTGGTGCATAAAAATGACAAACAGAGCTGTCTTGAATCCTGATAGGTTTGCTCAGAATTTGCTTGACAATTGCACTTCTTCGTCTCATTCCGTGTCCTGACCTTCTTCGTCTCCTCTTCTCCTCTCCACAGACTCGGGCAGTAAGATTGTGAAGCCCATCGCAGACCAGGAGGAGGACGAGGGGACGCAGTGGAGCTGCACCGCCTGCACCTTCCTCAACCATCCCGCCCTCAACCGCTGTGAACAGTGCGAGTTCCCGCGGCACTTCTGAGCCAACGAGGCCGCCGCGCGCCGCCTGTCTTCTACCAGACCAGAATAGCAAAGGGCCTTTCTGTTTCTTCTTTTTCGGTCGTTGTATGAAAACTCGGACGGGGGGGGGGGGGGGGGGGAGTGGGGGGGCGTCGTCATCACGCGTCCTGTTTTTTTCTTTTTTTTTCTTTTCTCCTCTCTAAGGTTTGTAGGACGCTGTCCACGGAAGGCTTGACTGGATAGCGTTTACAGCTTGTGTTTTTCATAAACGGCTGGCAGAGTGGGATGATACCTCACCTTAGAGACTCGGATGGCGGGGGGGGGTCAATCGACGGGTGACACTTTACCCCCGGGGATACCTCGCTGCTCCCACTTACAGTATTACGAGTGTGGCCCTGCAGTGTGACGGCGCACATATACACACACACACACACACACACACACCTACATACACACACACAACCCAGGTGCCAACGTGCCTTTTTTGCTGATGACATTTAGTTTTTTGGTTTTATTTCCTGTGCGGTGGCATGGTCACGGGATTGGGAACTGTGTTCAGCCACTGCTCTCCATCTGAAGGGAAACTAACGGACTAATCGTGGACTTTAAAGTTTGTTTGCTGTTTCTAGAGGATGTCAAAGGGGGACCACTCAAACGTGCCTCTTGTCCCCTCACCTTTTCTCTTCAGTCATGTTAATGAAAAAAAAAAAAAGAAAAAAGAAACTACGTTGCATGCTTTGTGTACAGTACACGGAGGCAGAACTCCCCTTGAGCTTTTTACTGTACATACTTTTAGAATGTGCCTTGAAAGCCGTCTTCCTCACACTATGAATCACTTGTATTTCCTGTAAGTATAGCTTTATAGACTTGATTAACTATTTTTTGTTTTGTTTCCCTCTTTCAAACAAATAAGCACCGTGCTCCCTTTTTTAAAGCTTTTGACTTGATTTCTGTGAGAGTTGAAGCCTTGCAGAAGGAGAGCAGCAGAGCAGTCACTATGAAGCTACGTCTGCCCGCTCTGCTCACCGCTCCGTGTCATCGCTGGGTTTCCTGCGCACCGTCTGCAGATGCAGCGAAGAGGAATGGCGATGGCGGAGTCTTATTGTTTTTTTCTTCTTCTTTATTTTTCAGGATGCCAAAAAAAAAAATGTCGGGACTATCGGGGGAGGGAAGGGGTTTAAAAACAAAAAAGCAAAAATTGACAAACTGCCATCTTATCTGACAACTGGAATGTAGGTTTAATGTTTTGGGGGACGACGACAACCTCAGTGCAAAGAGACTTTTCCAGTTCAGTCAGGACGATCCTGGAACAGCTGATTGGGTTCAAAGTTCCCATGTTGCTGTGCGCCTGAATTGGGTTTTTCGTGAGGTAACAAAGTGAATATGTTTGTGTTTAAAGTATTCCTATGATGTAGAAATATTCCTATGGGTCGCAAAAAACATGACTGTCCACTTTGTATACTCTTATTTTTATTTGGCTCATTTCATCCTCCTAAGCTTTTATTGATGAGGGTGTCTCTAAAGTTTACTTCTTGTGATTAACTTACCTTAACTGTGGAGTAGTTTCTTTGTTTAGTTTGTTTCCACACTTGTGAAATGTTGCCTTGCATCATCCGTGCCTTTTAGAACTATTGAATTTGTATTGATACTCTATTCTGTCACATCCAAGTGCCATTTTTAAAAGCCTAAAATTTGGTATTGTTTAAACCCATTTAAAAATGAATTATTGTCTCTTAAGCACTTACGCCATACTTTTTTTTTTTTTTTTTTCCAATCCAAAGAAATCCGTTTTCAGCTTGATCTGCACCTTGGTGTGAAGAGGCAGTTTATTCATGTTTTATTAAATGGAAACAAAATAATTTGGATATCTAAAGTGTTTTTTTGATTTTAGCTGGGAAAACTGTCTTTGTAACAGATAAGTTATTTGTAAAAATAATTAAAAAAAAATCTATTCAGATTTGTCGGGGGTTTGTCTTTGTAATGCTGATGCTTTTATCCACCAGATGGCAGAAGAGACCAACATATGTCGTGACATGGAGGTATTAACACTTACAGTTTTTCTCAGTTGCTAAAACACTAAAACCCATTGGCTGAACAAAGTTCTCAGTTGCCTGAACTCATTTAGATAATTGTGCAGTCTGTTGTCAGTACCTTAAACCATTTCTCATGGTAAAACACAATTTGCAGATCTCACTTAGACTTTTCAGCAAAACTCTAAACATTCTCATTCTCAAAACACATTCTGCACTTTAATGCACATGTCATCCATACTGGTAAACACAAGTGGCAACAATCAAATACAAATAGAGAATACATGTCACTGATTGAACACAACCACTCAAAATTGATTTCACTTGTTTCAAATGATGTGACACAACCAATATAAGCCAGTTCAAAGAGCAAACAGGTTGTTGAAGGTGGAAAGGAGAAAGTCTGAGAATGGATAGAAGAAATGACGTACGAGGACGAGGTGTCAGGGCTGGATACGGCACACGAGAGGCTTCTTCCCCTGTTGCTTCAGGAGGGACAATATTGCTTGTGATGTCGACAAAGTGCTCTGGCCTGAGCCAGCCCAAAGACAAGAAGAAGCACAGTGATCACATGTTTACTCCTTTGATTTTTGTCCCTTATTGTATACTGTAGTACAGTGCATTGTAGGCTGTATACTGTACAATGGACACATTGTATGGCCCTGAACATTGTGCTTTCCATTTGTTACTGTAACAGTACTGACTGCTCAATAGATTTTGACTGGTTGCAGGTTCATATCAACAAAGTACAAGCATTACAGCATTACAGTATCACAGAGACAAAGTACAAGTTTGTGAGATGCAGGGTACAGTACTGTAAAAAATAGGGGTACAAGGAGGAGGAAGAACAAAACAAATTGCAAAGAGCAAAGTAGATATTTCTGATCAATTTTGAGCTACTATGATAAAACGTGTTTTTGTTCATCTGAAGACAATGACGGAAAAATATGAAATTAGTTTAGAGATTAAAAATGTACTTCTCCCTGATAACTATATGTTTTGAACTATGTGTTTTCTATTTTTTGGTGTATTGTTTACTGACTGCTTGATAGTGTATATCACTTTGATCACGTTGTTTATGATTTGAGAGCAGTGTTTGATTTCGAACACCGGTAAAACTGTTTTGAGGCGAAAGTTTGATTTTGCGAGAGGAGTCCAAGGTTTTGGAAATAGTGCTTGAAGATGAGGTTTTGTGTTTAATGTTTTCAGAAAATGTGTTTTAGCAATTGAGAAAAACGGTAATGTTCCCAAATCTTTACACTGGCATAATATTAGTAAGGGATCTAAACTAATTGAGCATACATTTTTATGGTGTCCTAGCAGGAAAACGGCAGCTGGAACTAATAGTTAACAATGGGTGCAGGGCTGGCTCACTGGGACATTTTGCTTGTGTTTTTCCATTTATGACCAGTCAACATGTCTCCTGTGAACAAGTTATATTTCTCTATGTTAATAACTGATGAAAACATCAGTTAGTTTTTTTCTTCTTCTCCTTTTGGGTATTTTCTGCCTTTATTTATAGCTGCATAACAGTAGAGTGATGGAGGAAAAGATAGAAAAAGCTGCAACTAAGATCTGCCAGACAAGAAGCAGGGACGTTGCAGCTCATGGTCGGCGGCACCCCCCCCCCCCCCCCCTGACTCCTGACGGTTTGAACCAACAGAGAGCTCTGAAGCAGTGGTTTTCTGCCCTGTTGCTTTAAAGTTGGACTGTAAGAAGCAATACCAATCTTTTCTAGAAACTCAGTTTTGCTGCTATACCGTCTAACTTGGTCTGGTATGACCAGAAGATTAGGGTGGCTAATGTTAGTATACCTAAGATATATAATAGTGTGTATAGTGGATCTATTACTTCATGCGTCTTCTCTACCTTTGCTTCTGTTTTCGCTTTTGCCATATCCATGATTTGTCTCTTATGGCTCATGTTAAGAAAAAGTTACATAGTCTCATTTTAAGGGATTAATCTGGTGTTACTCTTCATTTTTTGTCAACAGCATTTTATCCATGTATTAATACATTGTATACATACAAACAAATGGTAGCTGTATGGTGTAGGAAGAAATGGATGTTAACTGAAATATCTCAAAAACCATCCAATACTGGGGACTAGGGGTCAGGATATCTGCTGCTGTTTTATAGTGACTGCCCCTTTTAAATGTTACATAAAAAATAAAAATAAAAACTGCTGCTCCACTGGCCCAGAGCTCCCAGCATGTTGCAGCAGGTATTTGGTCGTGATAATGAAATACCTGCTGTATCATTACTGAATGCGCAGAGTTCATCATTGACAAATATCCAGAATGATTTGAGTGCTTTTATTTCACAGGAACTGCAAAAACACAGAATTCATATAAAAACAGATCAATGACATTCAAGTACAAAATAGTATAATAGAGTTCCTCACTTTGAGGCAACATGAGAAAACAACACATGCTGCTTTAATAAAACCTTTTCACTGCTACAATAAGTAGCATGTACAGAGCGTAGTGCATTGCACTTTTATACTAAAGAAATAGCATTCAGTCTGCTACGTGTTTAAGACTTCATCAGATCGAGTCACTTTTTTTATGATTCGGGCTTAGGTTGGACTGTGTTCAAGCAAGATTGTTTGGCCACAGTATGGTTCGTAATAGTTAAGAGAAGTAGAAATGTTCATTTTTTTTCACTTTGCCTCTGGGATGAGAAGCTGTAGACTCAGTTTGAGTCAAAACTATGTATCTAGAAGGAGATGTGGCTCGTCCTGTAGCTCTGGATGAGCGAGATCAGTTCGGACATGTCTGAGACATGTGGGTAAGCATTCATGACTTGCTCCACTGTGCTCTGAGGGAAGAGGGTGCTCAGCTGGCTCCTTAGGCCCTTCCTCTGCTCGCCGGACTGGCTCTTGTCTCTTCTCTGTGCCCACGGGTCCCTTGGTAAGCTGTGGCTCTGTCTGTTGGAATGCTGTCTCAAGTACTGCTTCTCTGAAAAATGGCCAGGATGCTCCCTGTTATGTGGAGGCAGAGCTGGGCAGGAGTTCCATGCTGGGTGGAGGTGGTGGGACACCCTTGTGTCCTGGTGACCACACCTGCAATGGCTGCACATGGGGCGTTCACAGGGCACTGAACCGTTGTGATGAGAGTAGTAGCCTCCTCCGCCCAGACAGGGCCTCTGGGTGTTCCCACCAAAGGACCCTGAGAAGGAGTAGTCGTCGTGGCTCAGGCTGCAGCTGGCCAATCCGCTGCTGTAGCTGTAGGGAGCATCCTGGATGTAGAGCCTGGACATGGAGCTCTCCATGGAGCCGAAGGCCTCGTCCACATCGGGGCTCGGGCAGAAATGGAGGCTGGTGTTTGGTTGGCTTCTCGGGCTGCTGGTGTCTCTGTGATACATGAACTGCTCGTTGGGTGAAGCCCTGAGGGATTGATCCTCTATGCTCAGAGGCGGAGGGGTGGATGAAGTGTATCTGACCGCCGGCTGATACACAGCCGGGCAGGAGTGGGTGTCCTGCAGGCTCGGTTTGGGCGAGAAGTTCTTGGCTCTGTCTCTCAGAGCCCTCAGTTCATCGGCCACAGACAGCTGTGATTGGTTGGCCCGCTCTGGGTGGTAGAATTTGCACTTGACTCCATAAGTACACTTTTTTCCTAAAAGAAAGAAAGAAGAGATTATTTATGGGCTCCACAGCTGTAAACCTGTATCACCTGAAGAAACTGTTAACTGTGTGTGTGTGTGTGTGTGTGTGTGTGTGTGTGTGTGTGTGTGTGTGTGTGTGTGTGTGTGTGTGTGTGTGCGATCCCCCTAACATTAAACACACATATGAATCAGTGACTGACAGGCAGGCTAATAACTGATCAGCTGAGTGGCCTTCCGCAGGTTTCAGATGCCTGAGTCAGGAGTCACCAAGGCTCTACTTTTCTCTGATACCCCGTTTACACGTCCATGGTTATTTTGATAAACGAAGACATTTCCCTTCGTTTGTGCCCTTCGTTTACAGGCAAACGGAGAATTTGCCTCTGGAAACAATTCTTTCTAAAAACGCCAGCCAGAGCGGAGATTTTGGAAAACTTGCATGTAAACTGAGACAAACGGAGGTTTAGGCAGCCGAGAGAGAGAAAGAGGAAGTGATTCGTTGCTGCTATTTTCGGGATTCTGATTGGCTAATGTGGACTCGAGCTTCTCGTTACACTGCCACCTACAGGTTTGGCGTGCTCTTGACGGCATATATACACGGGTTCATGTTAACGAACACTTTTCTGAAAACTGACAGCTGTGCACAATGTTATTTTTAAAAACGGAGAGGGTGAAATGCCTGTTTATGAAAATAGCCGGCCACGTGTAAACGTAGCCTGAGAGCGGCCGGCCTCAGGTCATTTCTCAATTGTCTGAAAGCTCTTTAAAAAAAAAAAAATCTCTAAATCTCTAAACCAAAGAACATTATGTTGTGTTAAAATCATAGTTTCAATGAAGGCGGATAGAAACTTTTAGAGTCTACAAAGACATAAAACAAGGACAGAGATTTCCACACAGTTTAGAACATCAGCCTCAGCTGTACTTTGTGTTTAGTGCTAATTAGCAAATGTTAGCATGCTAACACGCTAACCTAAGATGCTCATGGTGAACATTATACCTGCCAAACATCAGAATGTTCATTGTGAGCATGCTGACACTAGGCACCGCTGTGCTTTAGGCTAAAAGTGCAGCCTCGTGGGATCATCTCTATGTTCTCAGGGTCCTCATTGGAAAGGTTTGGTAAAGGCTATCTTCGCAGTTCAAATTAAAAAAAAAACAAAGGGAGATGGATGTTTCAAATGCAGTTTGAATGGTAAACATTTGTTCAGCCACTTTTGAGATATCTAAAGTCTAAAGTCAAGAAAACTGTTGAGGGCGTAGGTTTCAAGGAGCTTAACATCAGTAGGCTGCAGTAGTCTCGCATTGTCAGACCTATCGCCACAGCGATGTGTCAACACTGGAAAATGGTCTGGCTACACCGCTTATCTATTCTGGAATGGGGAGGCGGGGACCGCTCTGGCTTGTTTGGTCACAATCACAACATCCTGGGTGGCGCTAAGCCCTGGATGCAGCAATGGAGCTCTTGCAAAATAGAGGGGAGGGACATCCGGTGCTGTTGAGCCAGACTAGTAGTCTATAAGCTGTAGGTGATTTCTTTTTTCACACACTCAACAGCCATTTTAATTCCAGAGCTCGCCTCCCTACGCACACATGATCCACCAAAATAAGTTCCTTCCAGAGGCTATTTTGCAGCGGCACCGTACCCGCGTTCGACGCGTAGCGCCGCCCAAGACGATTGTGATTGGTTTAAAGTAGAGATGCACCGATAGACCGGCCGGTGACCGGAATTGGCCGGTTTTCACTTGCTTGGCCATGACCGGCGACTGGCAGGTCAGTCTGACATATGCCGATTTCATGCCGGTCAACGCTACAATGAACTGACAACATAAGTTATACCAGTTACAGTTCTCAAGGACGCACGCACACATGGACGCGACAGCAAAGTCTCTTTTTCCTTTCTCTCAACTTTTCCGCCGTGTGTCGCGCGAACCCGCTCGCGGTGTGAAGCGCGTGTCCGCACTATTCTCGCACATGTAGGAACCTCATGAATTAACCTGCAACATGTCAGCTGTTTGGAAATTCTTCAGCGTGTGTGCAGAAGATAACAAGTTTGCAATATGCAACACCTGCAAGGAGAAAGTAGGACGTGGAGGGACGACACCAAAAACCTAAATCACATTTTTTTTGTTGGATATTGGATGTGAAAAGAAGGAAATGGTTCTAACATTGCACTTTAGATGTGTGTGAATTTCCCACACCAGGAGTCATTTATATAGTTCTATTTTATAGTGATCCATTATCTGTTCAAAAAAAGTTCTATGTTCTGTGCAAAATGTTCTATTAAAGAAAAGATAATCGTAATCGGCCTAGAAAGTTGTAATCGGTGCATCTCTAGTTTAAAGAAATGCCAATAAACCAGAGCAGGTTTTTCTCCTATCCAGGAATGTTGTGTGAACTAGCCAGACCCTCCCTCCGCAGCGCTGTGGACATACTGTAGGTCTGGCAATGCGAGACTACAGGTAGAGTCATTGGTATGTAAAATGCATTCAGGTACTACACCTACGCTGGTTGTTATTGTGCTATTATAATCCCCCGGGAGAGGACAAGGAAGTGTAACCTGAGCAGCTGTATGTGTCACTGGGTGAAACAAAAAGAGTAAACCAACCGTAAGGACAATGCTGCAGCTTGTTGTCAGGAGTCCACGGCTTCTTCCGCAGAAAATCATCAATGGTGGGACCATTTCTACCCAGAGGATCGTCTGGAGGCATGAACCTGCACCAGCACAGAGACACAGTTAGGATCAGCTGTTAAATGCATGGGGTTATGTTGGGGGAAAGGGAACCTTCTCTCTAACTATGGGCCCTATTTTAATGATCTAAGCACACGGCGTGAAGCACCTGGCGCCGGTGCGTTTAGTGCGTGTCCAAATCCACTTTTGCTAGTTTGACGGCAAAAAAAAGGGTCTGTGCACAAGGCGCATGGTTCTAAAGGGTTGTACTTAGTGTCTTCATTAATTCATAGGTGTGTTTTGGGGCGTAACATGCAATAAATCAATCAGAGTGTCATCTCCCATTCTCTTTAAAAGCCAGGCACGTTTGCACATTGGCGCATTGCTATTATGATGGAGGATTTCCACCCTAATATTTTTATTTTTAATCTTTTGCATAGTGTGCGTGCGCTGTGCACGAGCCTAGGCGCAATTAACTAAGTCACTGTTAAAATTACAATGAAATGCTGCGCTATTGACTTTAGACCAGGTTTTTGTTGGTCAATGGCGTGATCACTTCCCGCTGCCTCAAGATAGCAAGATGTCAAGAACGCACCTGAACACACCTCCCTGTAAGACCAGCACGCCCATGGGCTCACAGATGGGCGCAGGTGCATTTGTTATTTAAACGATGCGGGCGCTGGACGGGAAATTGACAACTGCGTCAGTCTTAAAGTAGCAAAGACTCTTGTGTCGGGCTTTGCGCTGCGCCGGGCGCATGATAGGACCCTTAGTATGCAGAAGAGGTTCCTCTTACACACTCTGTACGGTGGCCTACAGCCATCATCGGTCTTACTTGTCATTAGCGAAGGTGTACATCAGCAGCCTCTCCTCTATGAACTTCTTCCACTGGGGATTCTCCGTCTGCAGGTCACGGTAGTTGTCGTTGGACACGATGATGCCGTCTGAGTCGAAGGCCAGCTTGACGATGTAGCGGTCGTCGTAGCACACCACCCTCTTACCGTTAACGCAGCGAGACGGCGTGTACACCAGGATCTTCCTCCTCTCCAGCTCATGGAGAATATGTTGATCTAGGAAAACACACAGGAACAGCGTTGTTTTATCATTATTATAAGGCTTATTATCAGCCGAAGGCAATGCAACCACCTGGTCAATCGTGTGTCTGAACCAAATAAATGTCTACGATTTAATGTTATCAATCGCTTGTTGGAGCCATAGACTGTAAAAGGTTGGAGCTCATTTTGATATCTTGTTAAAAAAATGAGTTGATGAATTCCCAGTTCAACCTGACTGAGCCATCGCTAGCTAGGCTGAAGTATGTTAGGCCAGTGGGGGGGTCAAAGGGTACAGATGACTGGCCCAAGGCCCAGGAGGGGGGGGGGGGGGGGCCGGGGGTGGCGGATAGTCTATGGTGCTTGAGTGGATGAGGGGCCATATTTCCTTATGGCTGGCCTGGCTGTTGCACCAACACACAGATGAGCAAGTCTGATCGTTCACTACAAGGGTTGTACTATCAGGTCTCGTTTTATTATACATATAAAAAGCTTTTAATTGTTTTTAATGTGCATGTTATTTAAGATGTTTTATTGAGTTTTGGACATTGCTCTTGTTTAATTAAAATAGATTTTATTTCATTTTACTGTAAAATGGCATCTCAACAATTGGGTAGAAAACGAAATAACGTTAAAAACACAAATATGTCGCTGTGTGGAACCATTAAAAGGTTGATATACGAGTGTGTCCCAACATCATGTTCCTTAACCAGAATGTAACAGTCAACATTATAACCATGGAAACATTAATGCAAGAAAAACAAGTGTGTTCTGGTGCTCTCTGAAAGGTTTCCATTGTTCCTCGCCAGGGAAAGTGTTCTGAGGCCGATGTGCGGCATGTTGCAGCCTGTACAAACTGTTATTTTGATTATCTTATATCCTTGTTGAGATAGTGAGAGCTTTACACCATGATCATAAAAGGTATGAAACAAACGGCACTTGGCACTGAGGATGCTTCCTTGTAAACTGCTGATGATCACTTTCAGGAAATAAGCTATTTTAGGTCGAGTTGATTCAACATGAACAAAAGACTGGATATCAGTTTTGCTGGTAACACTTCCTCATTGTTTTAGAAGTTCCCATTAACAGTTTGAACCATTGGATGGACTCCATGTGAATCCATGGATTAAAAAGGTTGTTTCCTGATCAGCATAAGGATTCATGTGTCCTTCCAAAGTCTTAGTTTCAGACTGATTACCTAAAAACACCATACGTGTACATGTACTGACTGGACTTCGTTCAGCTTGATGGTGAGATATTCCTCAGGCCATAACTACAATGACAGAACTATGGGAGCTGATGATGTCATTCCATATCCAACTCGAGTTCAAGCTAATCAATATTTAATATATTAACAATAGGTTCAATCACTGTGTATTGTGAGCAGTTTCCCTCAGCAATGCTGCTCCGTGTCTGCTGGGTGTGTGAATAGTCAATTGTTTGCTAACATGTTCAACATAGCAACCGTAGGCTTGTTTTGCCCCCAAATGGCCAATAATGCAGCTCTAAAATGGAAGCGCCATCAACGATATGTTGGGTGAAGCAGCAAGATGGAGATCTGTTCAGTGTGTCTCCAAGCACCTTCTAATGGTGTTGAAGTTCCACGGACAGGCCCTGATGGATTCTGGGTTATTCTCCTATTCACAGCTTCAATGAGCCTGGGACACTCTGTACTGAAGCTAGAAGCTGCGTGACGAGCCTTTACGATCAAATCAACTCTGGCTCACTTACAAATTCAATTCAATTCAATTTTATTTATAGTATCAAATCATAACAAGAGTTATCTCGAGACACTTTACTGATAAAGACCACACTCTATAATTTACAAAGACCCAACAATTCCAGTGAATTGGATACGGTGAACAGTGGCAATTATAGTCACAATAAAGATAATGGAACTATGACTAGAAATAGTAGTTGTAGTAGTTCAGGGAGTACCAGGGCACTGCAGAGTGTAGCATAGTATAGCAGGGCGCACAGCTGCAACCATGATTTAGGTGCCACCCTAACAAAGAGATGATGAATAGAGTTGCTGTCTTTGTCTTTGAAGCTTTAAGTGTCAGTTGGTGCGTCCATAAATTCTGGTTGGTCCTGATCAGCAGTGCCTAAATACGTCATTGTGTTTGTTGTGTGGAACTACTTCCTCAAGTTTTGTGCCACCACATTGACTGGCACATTAATTCATGCCTGTCATAATACAATATGACATCACAGTTGAGATCAGACTCGAGTCTTACAAGTAAGAAGAACAAAAGTACCACAGGAATTCATCCAGTTTCATGTTTCATGTAAAGCACTATGAATTGCCTTGTTGCTGAAATGTGCTATACAAATAAAGCTGGCCTTTCAGGTCCTCAGGCAGAGACCTTCTATCTGCACCCAGAATAAGATCCAGGTCCAGTGGGGGGGGGGCCTTCAATTACTGCGGTCCTGCTCTCTGGAACAACAGGCCTAATGACCTGAGGTCCGTCACAACTGTGTCTACATTCAATAGAAAATTCAAAACCTTTTTATTTTCTCATGCATTTGTTTAGTGTGTGTGTGTGTGTGTGTGTGTGTGTGTGTGTGTGTGTGTGCGTGTGTGTGCGTGTGTGTGTGTGTGTGTGTGCGTGTGTGTGACAAACACTTCCTCCCATAGTGCATTGCTCCGAGAAACAGCTCAGTTTGCATTTTCACAATTGGCCTCCACTGCCTAATTCTACATGTGAATTTGAATTTGTATGGTCACAGTCTTGTTTTTTATTTTGTTAAGATCATTTTTGCCCATTTTAGGCCTTTATTTGATAGAACAGCTTAGACATGATAGGGGAGAGAGAGGTGGGAATGACATCCAGCAAAGGGCCACAGGTCGGAACCGAACCCACGGCCGCTGCGGTAAGGACCGAGCATCTGTATATGGGTGCACGCTTTACCAGGTGGGCTACCCAAGGGGCCGAGTCTTGTTTGTTTTTGTTGTGTATTCTTATTTCTATTCATGCTTTGTTTTAATGTGTATGCTGTTTTTTAATGTAAAGCACTTTGGGTTTACGTGTAATGAAAGGTGCTACACAAATGAAATTGACATTGACATTTAACTGACCTCACAGCATGTCAATGAATGAGTGAATGAGTGAATGAGTGAATGAGTGAATGAGTGAATGAGTGCCTCCTCAGATCAGTCAGGTACCTGTGATGGGAGCTTCGGGCCGCGGCTGCTCCTTCCTCCAGAGGGGGATGAAGACGGTGATGTCTCGCAGCCCTTTGTCCCAGAACCAGTTCACTGCCAGCTGGAGGCCCTGACACGAAAACACCTTCTTGTCGCCATGGCTACAAAGACACAAAAGCCAGAGTTAACAATAAAAAATAAAAAAAACAGCTTCTTCTTTTGTGTTTCCGTGCATGCTATGCACACACACCTCTTCTCCCTTTTTTCAGGAAGTTGACGGTGTCGCAAGGCGAGCTGAGAGTTCTCTAAAAGCACAGAGAAGCGAAACTGTTCACGTGCTCCTACGTCTCAAGGCGTAACCGTAAAAGAGTTGTTTTTACTGTAAGTTACTGAGCCTTGCAAAACAGTGGCAACACTTTTAAATTGAGAAATGACGCAAGTAAAGAAGAAAAAACATTTGTTGGTGTCATCACATCTAAACCCTGATCGTAACGTATCAAAGCTTCTGATCAGTGAACAACCTCAAAGCTTGGTCAATATGCCCTGGATGTATGGTGTAAAGAAATGGCTTTAATACCACTTTTGAAAATGTTACATCCCGAAGGCAAGATTAACATTTCATACAGCAGTTTTACACATCTTCCTTTATGTGATAAGATCACGAGCCTCTGTTCATTTTCACCCTGAAACATTTCCCTAAACTAGACCGTGAGAATTCAATTCAAGGAATAAATGAATGTGGGGAAACCTAAAAATCATTATTGTAACTTATATCAGCAGTACAGCAACAAAGATCTGCTATCTGTAACAGGTTCACCAGCTGTTCTCTGAAACTCAAACACACTGTAACATTCCCAGGAAGAGCTACTTAAGTGAACTGGATTGTTTTGCATACAGGAGAAAGTAAAATGTGTGTGTGTGTGTGTGTGTGTGTGTGTGTGTGTGTGTGTGTGTGTGTCTGTGTGTCTGTGTGTGTCTGTGTGCATGTGACTGGGGGTTCCCCTTCTCTCTGTCAGCAGGAAGTGGTGAGGCACTTTGCATACAACAGGCTTCAAAGACAAAATACAAGAGTTAAGAGGGATGGCTTATGGATTCTGAATACATCTATCTGTCTTGCATAATGATACTTTGAATGCTATTTCCTGGATCATTTATTCTTGCAGCCTTCAGCTCTTTCCCGAATTTCTATTCTACGCTGTCAGAGGGTTACACATTCAGCAGCTGGTTCATTTGCAGACGTACATGTCATTGCTTGTGGTCATATACTGTTGGCTCAATCAAAGCAGCAGTAATTGATCTTTATTTTATGTTTTTTAGCCACAACAAGCTGTAAACACTGACATATACGTTGTTAAGTAGGCACATTGCTGCCTATCTCCACATCCAGCAGTTACAAAGCAACACTAGCATTCATTAGTCTTTGGCTACGTTCACACTGCAAGTCTTAATGCTTAATGATTTTTTTGCTCAGGCTAACTCCCGCCGTGACAAATGTTGATGTAGATTGACGTAAAATCACATCAAATCCGCCTTGGTTGTTCACACTGCGGCCGCATTTAAAAAAAAATCAGACCTGGGTCTGATTCAGGACCACATATGGAAGTGGTCTAAATCTGATTTGAAAAAATCTGATCTGGGCAAGATTTGAGTGTTCACACTACTTCTGAAGAAGTCTGACCTGGTCACTTGACCCCAAAAAAATCAGATTTGGGCCACTTTTGCCTACAGTCTGAACGGAGCCTCTGTGTCCACCTGATGGCTGTTAGTCCAGTATTCTTTCTCCTTTAGCTGTTGATCAGTCTCCACCAACTGCTGAGGGAAAGATCTGTCTGTTTAGCTGCTAAATGCTCCACTATGTTCACCCGCTAGTCTCTAACTGTGTCTGTCTGCTGTTTGCTGCAGAGCCGCGAATGCACGGTGGGTTTAACAGCTTCCTGCTGAGAGACTAACGACCAAACTGAATAGCTGTAAAACCAACACAATGATCTAAAAAGGCAGAATGCGTCATAGAGCTGAGAGAATGTGCCAATCTTGTCAGTATGAGTGACATCTTTCACATTACAGCAAGTCATTTGATCTGTTGTCTCTAAAAATAGTGATTAGTGCAGCTTTAACCCTTGTGTTGTCTTCCCGTCGACCATGCAACTTTTGGTTTTGTTTTGTCACTTTTTTCAACGTTTTTGTCACTTTTCCCGATGTCTTTGTCGATTTGTTTCTGCGCCTTTTGACGTTTTTGTGTTTTTTCTTCCCACGTTTATTGAATCTTTTTCCGAAATTTTTGACACTTTTTTCTTAACTTTCCATTTTTTCTCTCCAAATGCTATTAAATTGAATAAAACACTGAAATTCAATGAAAGAAGTGAACTGATCATTTGTTTCACTTGTGGGGGCGCTTACCGGGCACGGAGGGGTCAATGAAAAATTATATTGACTTGCATTATGGGAATTGTGGGAGACAATATTTTTGGAGGTTGAGCTATACTAGGGCCTTTAAGTCAGCATATCTCAACGTTTTCCAACTTAATACTGAATCACTGCAGTGCCCCTTCAATAAGGGAATAAGCCAGTGATGGGCAGCAGTGGTACACAGGGTCACAGCAGATCAGGTGAGCTAACTGTGAGTAACTCTGACATACAAGGAAACAGATAAAGAGTCACTCTCCCACACAGCCTCTGACTTTCATGCCTGAGGCTGGACTACAGTCTGTACTGTCGTAAGTCCTGCCTTACCTGGGAACAAAGGTGTGATCGTAAATACTTTGCCCACTCAAACACTCACTGCATGTCCTTACTGGAATATGGGTTGTGAAAGCATTGCTCTTTTGTTTTCCGTTAGCATTGTATACCCTCCTCCTACCTGCCATGTTATTTGTTGGAGTACATTTTGACTCAGAACTTCCTTGTTACCAATTTAGGTCAGGTAAAGGTGGCAACCTTGAGATCATATGAGGCAGGAATGCCACTCCAATAGAGCGTCACACATATTGCAAGTCACGCTGGATAAGAGTATCATCTTGAACTGATATAGTCTGATGGGAAATTAATGAATATGTCACTCTGCCCTTCTTGAATTGAGAAGACCAAGGCACGCATCACGTTTTCACTTCCCACATCTTTAAAGAGGAAGTGTGCTGCAATCAAATTTGTGATGTGAAACAAGATTTGACAGAAATACTTGTTACATTTTTTAGCATTTGAAAAAGAAATTGAAACATTTCAAAACAGTATCTCAACTGAACGTTGACATATACCAGTCTGTCCTTTAATTAATTAGTCTAAATAGTTCATAATTTCTGCTTTTTTAACTCAAGGATTAGGTATAATTTCCTATAAATTAGGTTTATTGACCATGAATTCCAAAAATAAGTGTAAAACTAGTGGTGTTTATACATGGTAGTGAAAAGAAGTGTAAAACGGCAACCAAAAAAAGCACCAAAAACATTGAAAAAAACACCAAAAGTGTCAAAAAAGGGACAAAAAGGTCCCAATTTTTTAGTTTTGGCCCGGGAGGACGACAAGTGCATGGCCCAATGGAAGACAACACAAGGTTTAAGAGAGTAAAATCTTGAATGACTGCAGAGTTAGCAAAGTGATATTGGTACTTTTACTTCTTTCAGCACTGCACCTGGATATGAACATACAAAAGCATTGTTAATGATAGAAGTACTAACTCACCTCATGGCCACGTTGCTTCCATCTATAACCACAGGTCTGAAGCCAGCCACTGGCTCTCTGTCTGGTCCTGGTCTGGGTTGACTGGGACCAGGGCTGCAGCCCCTGGACACCAGTTTGGGACTGTTTGGGCCACTTGTGTTGCTGCGAGTGTGGCAGGTCTTTATCAGCTCCTCCAGGATGTCATTGGTCTGGGCGTCTTGGTGGAGGCTCTCCAGCACTCTCAGGATGTCACTGTGAGAGTACCCCAACTTGAGAAATCGCTCCACTTTGGCGTGCTGCTGCTGCTGCTGCTGGTCCATTATAGATGTGTGTTTCCTCTCTGGCTTCTCAGGGCTGTCTGGCTGGCTGGGGAATCCTCTTCGCCTCCTTATTCTGACTCGTCAGCGTCTCCACGGCAACGCCCTGTGTTTTCAAGCGGTTGACAGGTGTCAAAAATGGGGATGGAGGCAGAGTCAACCTCCACTGTAAACACAGGAAGCACAGCTGCGGTCACACAGGGGGTTTCAGGACCAATTGGTTGAGGTTTGGCGCCTCGCTGATTGAATCTGCTCTGGTTACCACAACCTCATGACTGCCAACGCAAGCACAGCAGCGGCTGACGTCATGCTGGTGAAGAAAGCCCCCGTCACACACACACCAAGAGAGGAAGCTGAGGGTCACACTGATCTTGTTCTAACTTTACCTCCAGTGTCACTGAGGTCAGTTACCAAAAACAAACATGAATGGAACTGATGGGAGTGTTAATGCTGCGAGCCTCGCCCCATTCCGCATGTTTTTATTGCTCCTTGTGGAAACCCCCCCATGAACTTCACTGATGTATTTTGACAGTGAAGACGGTTGAATGACTCAAGCCCACTTCTTCCACTTTTGCTTCCACCCAGCAGATCAAAATCTGAACAAACTCTCTCACAGTATTACACCTGAAAGAATGAAAACACTACACTGTAACGGTGACTCAGGTGTGTCGAGTTTAAAAAAAGAAAGAAAAAAAAAGCCCTGAGCTTCCTCCTTGATTACAGATAAAACATATCCACCATACCTTCTTCTTCCTTCGTACAAGCTGTTCAATCATCGCTATGCATAATATGCATTTGATGTGTCAACTTGACAGTTGAAGTATGAGGAAAAGACATGTTTGTTTTTTTTATCTGAGACATCCTCCACTGTGCATGGGGCTTGGCTCTGCACAGGCTTGCTACAACCTGCACCGAACCACATCCTTTGCTACCGAATTGACATTCAGTTTATTGACAAAGCCCCGAGACCTAAGTTTTCCTCTGAAACTAACAAGAGTATCTATCCATCTCTGAGTGATTGTCCTTACAAACTCCAGCAAACTTTGCCCTTTGCAACGCTGTGCACTCAAGTTAGCACACCACAGTCTGACCCCGGCACAGTCTCTCACAATCTAGAACACAAGTCTGAACAAGACAACAAGAATTCACATACAACACGAACAGAAGAGATACATTGTCACAGGACTCAAGTTGTCCCATTCTGTACTTACGCATTAAACCAGTGGTGGATCGGAGCCTGAGTCTCTCCTGCTGTCGCTGTGTGTGAGCTGCTCTCAGTCACTCACTGCTCTTATTACTCACAGGAGGAAGTGTCTGCTCGCTGCTGAGAAAAAAAAAGGAACGCTCTGTAAATGTGTGATCACTACTTCCTCATCAGGAGTCAGGGCTGTATTGAGCCTGAGGGATTCATTTCTCTTCTCTCTCTTCATTGAGCCCTTCCTGTGGCGAGCTGAAATAAATGCTGACTGTCTGTGACAAAGCATATTAAGCCCCAGGAAGCAAGCCGAGGTCAGACTCAGTTTCATCCAATCACACTTTTTGTCATAATTCCTATTTTAGTTCATGCTGTCACAGCAAGGGGAAACAGCTGCTTGTGTCAACAAGTTTTTTTACACTTTAGTTTTTGTACAGATTAACCCTCCCGTTGTCCTCGGGTCAAATTTGACCCATTTTCAAAAAGTTTCTATACCAGAAATTTGGGTTTCTTTCAACCAAATTGTCAAAAAAATAAAGTGGAAGGTTCCATGCAACGCTCTTCGCAAGTAAAATAAATGATCAGTTCCCTACTTTCATTGAATTTGGGTGTTCTATTCAAATACATAGCATTTGAAAAAAGAAATGATTAAAAAAAAAAAACCGTTGCATGGGGGGAAAATACAAAGAAAACGTGAAATAAAGCGCAGAAAAAAATCGACAAAACAACTCAAAAAATGATAACAAAAACTTGTAATAAAGTGACAAAAACGTAAAAGCTGCACTTTTCAGATGTTGTCTGTTTTGTTAAATGTATTTCTATGAAGCTAAATGCATTCTATTGTATTTTCTCCTTTTCTCCTAGAATGGCGTCCGCCAAATAAAATGTATTGTTATTATTATTTATTATAAAAATCTCTGGGAAAATAACAAAAAACTTGGAAAAAAGGTGACAATTGACAAAAACATCGGAAATAGATAGTGACAAAAAAAACTTGGAAAAAACTGACAAACGTTGAAAAAGATGACCAATATGTAGATTTATTTTTTATTTTTATTTTGACCCAGAAAAACTAAAAGTTGCTTCCTGACGACCATGTAACTAACGTCAGAGAGCTTTAGAGGAGCTGGTATAGGTGGATGTTGTTACTGTTGGTCTAGTCTATAGCCACAATGTTCCACTTCCGCGATTGCTCCGGTGCCGCCGGAAATTTTACCGGATGTCCCTCTTTCGGCCAGATGTCCTTCCGCTTCCTTTGTGTTGGCGTTCTAACCTCTGGTGGATTTGTGAGGACTATGGTTAACTGCTCCTCAGATCTCTGCAGGGTAAATCCAGACAGCTAGCTAGACTATCTGTCCAATCTGATTTTTCTGTTGCATGACTAAAACAACCTTTGAACGTACACGTTCCACCAAAACAAGTTTCTTCCCGAGGCTATTTTGCAAAGGCGCCGTGGCTCCGTCCGGCGCTTAGTGCCGCCCAAGACGATTGTGATTGGTTTAAAGAAATGCCAATAAACCAGAGCACGTTTTTCTCCCATCCCGAAATGCTGTGTGGACTAGCCAGGCCCTCCTCAGCAGCGCCGTGGAGGAAGGTCTGGAAAGTGGTATTGATCTTCACAACTACAGTAGCTGTCTGTCGGAAAGCAAACATAAGTGTATTTCCCAAAATGTCAAACTATTTCTTCAAGTGTGCTAAGATGGTCTAATACTGTTTTACATTAAAACATGCATGCAGCTGATCCAACATGTTTAGATACTCAATATCAATGTGAAGTGTGAGCTTTCTCCAGCTTCAGATAACATAACAACAACTTAACAGCAAATCCTAACATATCAGCATTGATGTTGACATTCATTAAACCACAAAGTGCCACATTTGAATCGTCACAATCCCAAGTGACAATCCACTTACAGACATCTGAACGCTGTCAGCTGTCCGTCACCTGAGCACCATGCAGCTGACTCAGCAGGCCATCAACTGTTTGTTTCTACAAGTCCTGCAGTTTTCCAGGAAAAGTGCTTCACTTATGATTCTTCTCTTTATAATAGGCTATTCATAATAGTATGATGATTTGTGGTGTTTATGTTGTTGTCATCATTGTTATGAACGGTAATCTGAAACCACAAACTGATATAATGGGACCCAGTTTACCTGAACTGCCTTCTGCAGTGACCAAAGGGCACAGATGTCCATACACACATTTACCAGCAGACAGAGGATGACATCATGATGAGAAGGAAATAAAAAAGAAAATATGACTAAGACTTTTGATGCTGCCTCTATTAGTAATGTTTGTCTTTTATCCAACCAGGATGTTGGACATGCAAAAAACTAACCAACGGGCTGTGTGTGTGTGTGTGTGTGTGTGTGTCTCTGTGTGCGTGTGTCTGTCTGTGTGTGTGTGTGTGCACGTGTGTGTGCGCACACTACTACTCAAGTAAACTACTCAAGTAAACTGGATTGTTTTGCCTACAGGAGAAAGTAAAATGTGTGTGCGTGTGTGTGTGTGTGTGTGTGTGTGTGTGTGTGTGTGTGTGTGTGTGTGTGTGTGTGTGTGCGTGTGTGCACGTGTGTGTGCGGGTGTGTGCGTGTGTGTGTGTGCGGTGTGTGTGTGTGTATGCTCAAGAGCTACTCAAGTAAACTGGATTGTTTTGCCTACAGGAAAAAGTAAAATGTGTGTGTGTGCGTGCGTGCGTGCGTGCGTGCGTGCGTGCGTGCGTGCGTGCGTGTGTGTGTGTGTGTGTGTGTGTGTGTGTGTGGGAGGGGCAGGACAATAACCTGTGATGATATAGCTGATTGGAATTAAGTGCCGGTACACAATTAGTTGACAATTAGAGACGGGTACAGAACAGTGTTTTTCAGGGAAGGAAGAGGGGAAGGTTTGATATGAAAGAACAAGGAAATAATGTGATGTGCATGACGACGCCTATAGACGCCTAATATTGCTGCAATGGCAAAAACAAATGATAACATATTGGCCACAGTATTACAACACAGAAAACTGTTCAGTTTGAACACAACATATCACTTTATCTTGTTAAATCACAAACCATTCTTTCTCCTTATTTAATAATACCAATAATTGCACAAAACGTTTGTTGTCATAACATAAGTTGGCATTCAAGATTTGCCATTTTATTTGCCATTTGTGCATACACCAAACAGTCCAGCCACATGCTGTAGGAATTATTGTGCAGGCTCTTTGAGTCAAGTAAAAACAGTTACATTACATTACATGTCATTTAGCTGACGCTTTTATCCAAAGCGACTTACAATTGCTATAAATGTCAGAGGCCACACGCCTCTGGAGCAACTAGGGGTTAAGTGTCTTGCTCAGGGACACATTGGTTGATGTATCACAGTGGGAATTGAACCCAGATCTCCCACTAAAAAAGGGATGTATCATATCCACTGCGCCATCAACACCCCACTCAGTTAAAGGTGCTGTAGGTAGGATTGGGAAGATCCAGGACTTAGCCAAAGGTTTTGAACATCGACAACTTCTCAGTCCCTCCCCCCCTTTCTGCTCAAGTCCAAAACGGTCTCCTAAGCCCCTCCCCCCACAAGGGAGAATGAAGGCATGTGCATGAGCAGTGATTGACACGCAGTTAGACACACCCCCCCTCCCCCCCCCCCAGCCCTGATTGGTGCATCTGAACAGGGAGCGGTGGATTTTTGCAAAGCACATTTATTTTTAATGACCTGCTTCATGTAGTTCTACTAGAACATAGGGTCAGTTTCAGCAAATATGACAGAAAGTTAGTTTTAGAAGTCCTACCTACTGCACCTTTAATGGCAAAGAAAAGCACACCGACTAAAATAGAAAATGATTATACATGGGTAAATAAAGTAAAATAAAATAAGACAAAAAAATGTAGATACTGTACAAAAGAGTTCCAAAAAATATAATAAATTATGAATACTGTAACTGGTGGATACAACTATGCAGGGCTGTTGTACTTGAGTCTCGATATGCTTTTCTGTTGTCTCGGACTTGGACATGACTCGTTGGTATTTGGACTCAAACTTGTCTTGGACTCGGGGATTGGACTCGCCAAATATTCTAGTTGGTCTCGACCGAGTCCAGCACTATATGCTTTTGTTTTAAAGTAACTTCCTCCTTCAAAACAAAACCGTTGATGAAGCGCGCTCGTTCAGAAAACAGGTATTAGTTTAATTCAAAATCTATCCAGAACGGGCATTGTGATTGGTCGCCTGGTATACACCTGGCTGCAATCACATACCTCAATCATCAGGTATCAATCATTTTCAGTTTGGCCACAGACACAATGTCAGCGAGCTTTTTGTACTATGAATTCTTCAGGACAAGTAATAAGTTCAAGAATGGGAACATTTCCATTTTATATTTTAAGCAAATAATAATATGGCCTAATTTGATCCTATAGTGTGTTACTCTGCATTTGCTTTTTGATTATTACAAATAATAAAGCAAAATTATTATCTTAAAGTAGACGATAAACTGGTAAACAGGTAAGTAAGTGGTCTTGAAGAGGATTCTTTTTTTTCGGTCTCTCATTTGGACTCGGTCTTGACTTGGACTTTAACCTTGGACTCGGTCTTGACTCAGTCTCGACTAGTGGTCTTGGACTTGTCTTGGACTCGGCAAAGGTGGTCTTGACTACAGCCCTGCAACTATGGGGGATATTGCATTTGTCAGGAGAATATGTGGTGCAAATATTGCACAATAGTTCTATTAGTTCTAGTAGGTATGCAGCCACCGCCAAGGACAAAGGCTATCATTCGCTCTGCTGAGCAGGTGATTGGCTGTAATCTGCCGCCCCTCCAGGACCCGTACGACTCCAGGACCCTGAGGCGGGCAGGATTGTGGAAATACAGGGGAGGCTACAAGTCCATCAGGACCAAAACCTCCCGCCACAGGAACAGTTTCTTCCTGACTGCAGCGGGACTCATCAACAAGGCCCGGGATCTCCACTGACAAACTGTTATCCCCATTAACGCACATCTTGGACCATATCTATCTATACTGTGAACTTTTGCACATCTTGCACAAAACTGTACATCTTCCTATTCTGAAACAGTTTATATTGTACATAATTGGTATAGTATTTTAACAGTAGCCTATTCTTTTTTTCTTCGTTTTTTATGTTCTTGACTGTTGTCTATTTCCTTTAAATGTGTTCATTGTACACACCAAACATCAAGGCAAATTCCTTGAATGTGAAAACCTACTTGGTAATAAACTGTTGTTATAACAATAAACCATATATTGTCGCGAGGCAAACATCCAGTCAATTGCAAGAGACAGACAGGACTCTGTAGCCTATCTTTGTTAGAAAAATGGACAATGACTGCTTTACACGGTTTAGTTACACTTTACTTGAAGGTATCTACATAAGAGTGACATGACGTGTCATAAACATTATAAACAAGTCATAAACGTTTATGACATAACGCTTCTTTTAGTGTCCTTCGGTTTTTGTCATGACAAGTTATGGTTAGGGTTAGAGTTAGGGTTAGGGATCATGTGTCATGACTCATGAAGACATGACACTGTCATGTCTTCATGACTGTGTCATGACACAGTTTCAGTGTGATGTCACTCTTATGTAGATACCTTCAAGTAAAGTGTTACCCATGGTTTTTAAAACTGCATAATTTGGTATGCAATAAAAATGAAAAACCTAAAAAATATCAATATAGAATATATATATAGTTCAATATAGAATGTAAGTTGCTTAATTGCTAATTGCTTTTACAACCTTTTGAGTTGTGATGTTATAGTTACAGTTAAAGTAAAGTAAAAATCTGGTGATATGCAAATACATGTATATATTATATATTATATAATATTGTACCTGTTCCGCTTTCACCAATAAAATGTTGTCAAATATTTTTTGGGTTAGAATTGCAAAGCTGTGTCCACCACTTTGGTCCAGACTTAAATATCTCAACAATATTTGGAAGGATTGCCATAAAAGTTATGGTCCCGAGAGAATTAATTTAAGAACTACGTTGATCCAAGTTTTCACTTATCCATAATAATAATAATATCTCAACACCTACTTGTTGAATCAGAACTAAATGTTATACAAACGCATGCTAACACCAGGGTGACCAGCAGCGGTGAAGGACATATTCAGATCCTTTACTTAAAGCTATAGTGCGTAGTTCCTGCCGCCCCCCCATGAGGAATTCTAAGTAATGACAACAACACTGTCGGCGCGTCCACATGATACAAGCCTTCCTTCCGAATTTTTTTGTGAGGAGGAATCTTTCACTTCCAACGTAGTGAGTATCGAGTAACGAAGACGCTGAGGGGAAATGTATCGGAGTAATAGTATACATTTTATTTAGGAAATGTAGTGGAGTAAAAGTGAAAGTTTCCAGAAACATAAATAACGATGTAAAGTACAGATAGATGAAGATTCTACTTAAGTACAGTAACTAAGTATTTGTACTTTGTTACATTGCAACACTGCACAGGTCCCACCTGAACAAACCCAGATTCACCACGTAGGAAAGTCATGCTCATTGTACCGCCTGTGTAATAGTTACAGAAACAAATCATCCATCCTTATGTTCTGCTTGATGGTTTGAAGCAAGCAAAAGCACCATTTCTCAGGAAGACAACTTGTCGCTGAAAGGTTTTCTGGGGAAAGGTTTTGTACCCGGGCAGCCTTTTGTTTACTGTGAGTCCTGACCTTTTGACCACCTTTTGTCCATATGGACAGCACTGTGTGTACGACCGATTTAGTGAAACACAAATAATACAGAAGTGCTATTAACTGTATGTTACTACAGCCTTCCCTTCTGTTGATGCACGGGGCATCCATGTTGGATTTTTAGCTCGTGGTACCGCGAGGTTGTCCGAGGAGAGATCCGACTTCTGAGTACAAATGGAACGCACTATTAGCTTCGGAGCGAGTGTCTCCCCTGTGTTTTCTTTCTTTTTTTTAAGATTATTTTTTGGGCATTTTTAGGCCTTTATTGACAGGACAGCTGAAGAAATTAAAGGGGAGAGAGAGAGGGGGAATGACATGCAGCAAAGGGCCGCAGGTCGGAGTCGAAGTTGCGGCCACTGCGTCGAGGAGTAAAACTCTATATATGGCTGCACCCTCTACCAGATGAGCTACCCAGGCGCCCCTATCTATCTTTTCTCTGCAAAAACAACAAACAAATCTGACAATCAATTAAAAGTACATGAATGCAGCAAGAGAAAACAGCACTGATCTATGACTCCTGTGCAGTACAATTACACTATGCATGACTGAATGTATATACTGTAACAATGTTGTAGGTATGTGCGCATGTCTTGGATAGGAATCTGGACTGACAGGAGTGTATGACAGCTTGCAGGACAACCTACCATTCAGCTATAAGTACTTAATTTAACCTTCTTGCATTCCTTAACCCTCCTGTTGTCCTCAGGGTTAAATTTGACCCATTTTCAAAAAGTTTCTATATCAGAAATGTGGGTTTCTTTCAACCAAATTGTCAAAAAAAAAAAAAACTGTGGATGGTTCCATACAACGCTCTTCACAAGTTAAATAACTGATCAGCTATTTTCAATGAATTTGGGTATTTTATTTAATTTTATAGCATTTGAAGAAAAAATAATTAAAGACCACTGAAAAAAGTGACAGAAATGTAGGGGGAAAAAAACAACAAAAACGTCAAAAAAAAAAAAGGCAGAACAAATCGACAAAGACATTGGAAAAAAGTGACAAAAAATGTGGGAGAAAGCTTCAAAAACTTGATCAAAACAACCAACAAAAATGTCCAAAGAAATCGACAAAGAACTTTGGAAAAAGTGACAAAAGTGTCTGGAGGTTTTAACTTGAAATTTTGACCCAGAAAAACTAAAAGATGCATAGTCTACAGGAAGACAACCACGAGGGTTAAGTTAACATACTGATGGCATTAGTAAGTGAGCAAAGCAGCAGAGAACAATGCTGACATGAGTAAACACGACGCTGCAGAGAGGGAAGTTTGCTTCAGTAAAACGAGTTCCGCTCTCTCAGCCATAACACTTAAATTACTCAGAATCTTTACAGGTCTAATGTCATAGGAAAGAACTGGCAAACACCACAGCATGTGATTCTGCTGAAGGTTAAAGGGGACCTGCAGCGTAGGCGGCTGGGGAAGTCTCTACCAGTGGTTCCACCTGGGGGAGTAGAAGCTGTGCAAGCCTTTTTTTCCACGCTGCTCAGTGCTGTCAACTTTCAGAGTTTATTCAGCTTCACTCCAGAATACTTATTTCCACTTCTGCTCACCACACATACCTCACACCCCTCCACCCACAAAACAACTAGGCATTTTCGGGAAGTTCAAAACATTGTGTGGTGACTCTTTCTGAAGAATGACATAATTCAATCGAGGGACTGTGAATGTGTGTTTTTGGTTAGGTTTGCTGATAATCAGAGATAATTCGGTAACACTTTAAAAAAAAAAACATCGCTAATAAATGGTAAATTGATAGTTAATCAAACTTAAAGTGATGTTTCGGAGTAATTTCACCCTAGCTTAGTGCAGGCGCTAATGGATCTAATAATAATGGATGCACACGCAATGGATCCACGTTTGTATCTCGTAAATTACCCCACTAATACTGCCCGGAATGATACCAAACTTCTACATTAGTACAAATAGTTTCTGTACTTATAAAACGAGGCATTAGAAAGTTTGTAACTACACCAGAAGTATATTTAAATAACACTTGCCTGATGGAAACTGCTCTCAGCTGCTACCGCGCGAGATCACGCACAGAGCACAACATCTATTGCTTTTAAACCGCAGCTGGGATATATACAACTGTGTGGCATCTTGTCCTATCGCCTCACGCTGCAGTAGCTGCTTCTGCTGTTCACTCGCTTCTTGATTCTTCTTTACCAGTAGTCTCTTCCGGCAATAGATGTTGTGCTCTGTGCGCGATAGTGCGGTTGCAGCCGAGAGGAGTTTCCATCAGGCAAGTGTTATTTAAATATACTTCTGGTGTAGTTACAAACTTTCTAAGTAAATAAACTAGTTGTACTACTGTAGAAGTTTGGTATCATTCCGGGCATTATTAGTGGGGTAATTTACAAGATATGAACGTGGATCCATTTGCGCCTGCACTAAGCTAACCAGCTGATAACGCTAACTCCACCAACGTTATAACAAGGGAAAAAAAGCTTATGGGGGGTTGTTTGACTCGAGGTCAAGGTGCAACGCAGCCTAGGGTGAAATTACTCCGAACCATCACTTTAAGTTCAACGTTATTTTGGATTTCTTTGGAACTGGACTAAAACTAAAACACTGCCCATTGTTACAACATGAGGGTTGAAAAAGAAAAGAATCTTTCCCAGACAGCGCTTTATCAGTAACCGTTTAAAGTTGAGATCAGTTGTAAGATTACTTTGTTGTATTTTATCTTATATCATCCCATCCCTTTACATTCCTCCTGCAACTTGCAGCCAGAGACATTTTAGAGCTTTATGAGCTCTATGAAGTGGGCGGAGGGAGACACCAGTGAATTCCCTTAGTGCTGTGGAGACACACTCCACCCAGCCATTTTCCATGCCGACATATTATGAATGTACAAACCCCACCTTTAGAAACTAAAGTCAAAAGGTGACGTATGAATCATCGACCACTTTTGTTCTAAATTGGGCAGTATGCAAGAGGAGGGGCAGGTGATATAAATACCAAAAAGGGAAGTCTGTTGTGGAATTCAAAAAATAAGTACTTAGATCATTTACTTCTGCAAAAGTAGTAATACCATAGTGTAGAAATACTATGTTACAAGTCCTGCATTTCAAATATTACTAAAGTAAAAGTTCATAAGTCAAAGCATTAAAATATACTGTACTACCAAAGTACCAAAAGTACTCATTATGCAGAATAATGTATATTATATTACTGGACCATACGGTTTAGTGTTGCAGCTGATAAAGGTGGAGTTCATTTTAATTACTTATAATACTGCTGTATAGCGTAATCCACAATAATATATCATTTTATTGTTGTTTTTTTATTAATAATGTGTACATATAAAGTAATTAGTGACCTTAATGTAGTGAACAAATGTAAGGCAGTAGAAAGTACAATATTCACCTCTGAGATATAGAGAAGTACAAGTATCAAGTTACATAAAATGGAAATACTCAAGTAAAGTACAAGTACCGTATGTTGAGTGGGAATAAATAATTGATGAAAATCAAAAGACAACCGTCACATTTTGGGGGATTTTTTTTAATATAGATATAAAAAAAGCATTTCTCAAACAATGTTTTTTCTTCAAGACAATGGGACCTGATCATCACTCAATTAGTTTTCTCAAACTTCAGGTCAGGTGATATTAAAGACAGCAGTAGTTAGGACAGCTTGTGAACATGTAGGTGCCGTATAATTGATGCTGAATACAGTGGGGCTCTCTGCGGCTCCACTCTCCAGGTCGGGTGAACCCCCTCTCCCCCACATCCCTCCCCTCACCTGTACCTACTCCTCTCTTTATCATTGGATTTCTTGGAGGAGCTGCTGTGGCTCCGGTCCTTGCGGCTGTGGCCTTTATCGCGGCCCTCTTTCCCATATTTGAGCTGGGACTTGCTGTGTTTGTGGTCCCTGTCTCTGGAGCGGGAACGTGAGCGGGACCGAGAGCGCTGGCGACCCATCTTTCTGTCTTGCCGGCTATCCTCGCTGTCCTGGAAATGACACAGAAGATGTGAGAGTGAGACAGACAGTGGTGGAAAGTAACTAAGTACATTTACCCAAGTACAAATTGGAGGTACTTTCAATTTATGTCAGTATTTCCACGTTCTGCTACTTTCTACTTGAACTCTACTACATCTCAGAAGGCAAATATTGCACTTTTAGATACTTTACAGCTGAGTTTTTCATCTCCTTCCTGTCCAGTAAAAAACATGCATCTCCAGATGTGTTGATGTCAAATGTTTGATAAACTGAAGGATGAAATGTTTCTATATGTGTTGAGAAAGTTCTCCGACTTCTTAAACTAAATGAAGTCTTTAAAATCCTTTTGGATCAGCTGGAAAATGCATCATCACAAAGCTGAAAACGGCCGTTTTTCTGACACCATGAAAAGTGGACTTTTTTAGAGATACATGGTTCCCACAGGACAGCGACGCTACAAACATATGATCTTATAGAATATGATGCATTGCTGAAGATCAAACTAATAAACAGTATATAAATGAGGTAAAATGATCTAGGGCTGGGCAATATATCAATATTATATCGATATCGTGATAGGAGACTAGATATCGTCTTAGATTTTGGATATCGTAATATGGTAATATGGCATAAGGTGTTGTCTTTTTTTCTGTTTTTAAAGGCTGCGTTATAGGAAAGTGATGTCCTTACCTGAATATTCTAGCTGTTCTATTATTTGCCTTTAGCTCTTAGTCAAGAACCAAATGTCAACCCTACAATATCGCTGCAATATTGATATCGAGGTATTGGGACAAAAATATCGTCATATTTGAGTTTCTCCATATCACCCAGCCCTAAAATGATCCCAACCTTTAACATCCACAGCAGTAAAATGCAACATACAGATTAATGCAGCAGGAGTTTGCCTTATATTTCACCTGTAGCTTTTGCTGTATTTGTTTTATTTAATTTTTTTAAGATTATTTTTGGGGCTTTAAGTATATGTGTGCCTGCTCTACCAACTGAGCCGATCCGGCCACAGCTTTTGCTGTTTGATTAGTCATAGTCAGACAGTATGTTTGATAACTAAAATCTCTTGCTCGTTTCATTTTATTTATTATTTGAAGGCTATATGCCACTATCTTTGTGTTTTTATAATGTTCAACTATAATAAATGTTAAATATAATATTTATTATATATCCATTTTGTAATTGCTTTTTTATTAATTGACTGTTGCCACTATTGTGTTTTTTTTTTTATAATGTTCAAATGTAATGTAATAAAGGAATTACTGAATAATGTGTAAAGCTATATATTTCTGTCACCCCCAGGAGGAATTCTAAGTAATGACAACAACACTGTCGGCACGTCCACATGATACAAGCCTTCCGTGGTCGCGCACAGCCCCCTCCCCCTCCCCCCCCATCCAAGGAGGACACGGAGGATTAAAAAAACATGGACTCTTCAGAAGAGGTCATAATCTTCAATCGAGTTTCTGTGTGCGAAAATCGCCGGACGACAAAATCTTCTGAACATAGTCATACTGAGAAATACAGAGAGTGTCGTGTGGAGCTGATAGTTAATTTTGATTAATATCAAAAAGTTAAGCATTAAAGCTTTAAGTATTATTGTATTGTATTTTTTTTACATGCCGTGGTATCGACTTTGGTATCGAGTATCGTGTACTTTTGGTGGTATCGGAACCGACTACTAGATTTTTTTATCCCTAGAGTGAGCATGTGCAAACTATCAGTGGCACACATGCTATGCCACACTTACCACAGCACACGCTTAGAATATAAAGCACTGAAATGCATTAAATGATGATCTGTACTTCCTGGAAACAATGCATCTGTAATGGAAACCTCATAGTGCAAGGTGTAACTAAAAATAATGACTAAACCCCATCATTCATTTTTTTAACACTAGAACTGCCAGAGCACACGCCACTGGATGTTGCGATTCAATTTTTTTAATTATTCTGTCATTGTCGTTTCCCTCCTGTCCTGACTTTTCCTAAATACCAATTCTACACATTCTTATATTGTCACAATGACAGAATAGCGTTTACAAAAACCAAATAGATGTTTTTTTGTGTGTCTGTTTTACAAAAACACCTCCCTTTTATTTCGCCAAGAGTAGCACTGATCAACATTGGTACTCTGCTGCGGCCTCTCCACCACAGCTGGATTGCACGATGGCTGTACAGTGCATTGGGACAATAAATGCAACATGCACTTATAAATCACATATAAAATATCAAAAGTAGCAAAAGCAAAACTAATCACACCTTCTGTCTGACTATAAAAGTTGTGTCCGGATACGGGAGCCCCGTGTGCACTTTAAGCTATGATAATATCAGGTTATACTCATTTTAACAAAACACTTTTAAACACTAATACAATCTGAAACACTATTACTTTTGTTGTATGTGTGTACTGTGTATTACAACTGTATAGTGTATATTAATAGCTATGTTCTAGGGCTGCACAATTATGGCCAAAATGATAATCGCGATTATTTGTTGATTTTAACCAAAACAAATTTTATTGTCACATAGGCTAATTATAACTGCTTTCACATCCATATTGTGCTACATTCCTCCTCTGTTGAAGGATACTATGAAGGAGTATGCCATTTCAGCTGTTGTGCGACCGCTTTCCAAACATGAGCGTTTGCCGTGAAAAGATACAGGCAACGCAATTTTCTGTTCACGTTAACGGCGCATCTTAAAATCTGATTCCAATAGGGCACCGGTGCCCGGTATCTACTGGACAAAATAGCAACGCGGATTACGGTGCCACTTAAATGTCTGCGTTGCGCTCTGATGCTCCAAAACGGACGTTACAGGCAGCAGAAACATCGCTGCATGTCACGCTAGTAAACACTAATAACACGTTACACAGCAGCTAACGTTAGCCTACCACTAGCTACAGTAGTAAACACGGATAAAATGCTGACAGCTAAACGGTGTAGTGTGACTATATTTCACTGTAGAGGATTAAAACAGCGGGACGTCCAACAGTCTGCAGCTAAAGCTATGAGCTAAAAGACTCAAACTAGCACTGGTCACTGCTGTTGTCTGAAAAACAACACAGACGGGACTAAATGTTGCGTTTACTGGTAAACTGGTAAACCTCGTGACGATTTATGACCGACTGCTATCTGTTGTGGAATTTTCCTCACGTTACTCTGTCCTCTGAGACTGTCTACATCTAAACTAAGCTGCGCGGTGCAGGGAACAACTCTGATTGGCTCATGGAGGCACGTGATCAGAGAGTGGTTCACGGAGCTTTGGAAAAAATAAAAATAAAAAAAACTTTGATACAGAGCGTTCTATGAACGGAATGAAGCATTTTAAAATATCACTCGATCACGTAAATGTGATCGTGATTAAAATTTGATTAATTGTGCAGCCCTATGTTCTGTGGTTTTGTATGTTATAATTTTGTATGACATGTAATCAGCTCGCTCTCAACTGACCCTCCCTGAATAAATAAAGGTGATATATATAAATAATGTCGTTCTTTCGTTACACAAAATGTGATAATGTTATCATTTGCACCGTGATTATATTTAACATTTAGTTTACTCAGCAAAATAAAAATGCTGAAATGAATTACAATGTTTCAGCATTTATTTCATGCCTTTTAGGGTTTTACGCTGCAGGTTATACACTGCTTACAACCCAAAATAGCATTACTTATTTTTTTATGAAAGTAATTTTTTGCAGGTGTTGCTCACAATAACTTCTGAGACTTTGTGTTGACTGAACTGAACATCACACAGCGCAAATGACTGGAATATTATTTCTAAAAATAGATAGCAAAATGGCACACCTATGCGTGCGTGTATGTGAACATCTGTGCGTGCAAGGGCCAGTTCAAAGGATCAGGTTGACGGAGTTATCTGGCATCAGTCATTGTTGCAGGTGAGAGGGATTTACTCAACAAGAGTTACCTGCTTCTTGGAAGACAGTTCTGGTCTGTCTGTCTGTGAGCAACCTGGTTACTGTCACCATAATGATTAACTCAAAACACTTAAGGAGTTTTTCCATTACATGGTACCTGCTCAACGCCTCATGCCTGAGGCGAGCGTGGCTGGTCGTCATACCGACACCGCAGGAAACTGCCGTGACCTAACACGACACACACAACCCCAAAGGTGTGTTGTTTTTGACTCTTGGCATGTGGCTGTTGCCACAGCCAGAAGACAAATTTCGTAAACTATTTAAAAATGGCGGGTTTGTTCAGGACACCCCCCGTCTGTCGCTAGCAATGACGACGCAGTGGTTAGTGACGATTCTCTCCGACCAATCAGCAGTCTGCAGGTTTTCAGGTCACCTTTTGATATCGCCTCAGCTCGCTTGGAACCTGGACGGAGGTGATACTAAAAAAAGTACCTGTTGGCAGGTACCAGGGACTTTTTTTCGTAATGGAAAGCCAAAAAAGGCGAGTAGAGTCGAGTCGAGCAGGTACCATGTAATGGAAAAACGCCATTAGCTAAACAAGCTTAAACGACCACATCACTACACGATTAATAGCAAACATGCAATTAATGTCTGATGTGTAGAAAACCTGCTTCAATTCAGGTAGAACTGTTTACAGACTGCTGAAGTCTAAAGAGGAGAGAAACTTAATGAAGGTTGTGCTACATTAACAAGTATATGTAATGCATATCAGGATGCCCCTACCATGCTAGTGTCGAAGGATTTGTGTAACTTGTGATGATTTGCACAGTATACCACTTGTATTCCTACATATATATTTACATCAGATTCCTTGTAAAATAAAACCACTTTTATCTTACAGTAAAAGCAGAAACAAAAATGCAGCAGCAGAAACAGCATGTAGTCCTCTGCCCTCATAACATTACCACAGGAAAACAAAGTATAACACAATATTAAAATACTGTTGTGTTGGCTTGAAGATACCTTTTGCTTTTTGGACTTCCTGCTGTCCTCGTCATCTGAATGATGATGGTGCCTCTTCTCCTTGTGTTTCTTCTCAGAGTGTCGATGGCTCGTCGCCTCCTCTTCCTCCACGATTAGCAGGTCATACTTGGAACTTTTGGGAAGGTTATGGAAAGCTCCAGGATGTTGAGAAAGTCAGTGCTGAAATGTTTTGCCAAATCAAAACGGCCACCACAACAGAGGCTGTACAGTTCAATATCGCAGACATGTTGTGACATGACGTGGAAAAGCTGGAAAATGAATCCCAGCCTACTAACACACAAGGATACTCTTGTTTAGGCTTCGCTTGATCTTTGAGAGCCAGTTTGGATCGGTTGTCCACATCCTTCTCGTAGGCTTTGAAGTCGTCTTTAGTATACTTCCCACCTAGGAGACAGACACAACTATGATCTCTGTTGTGGACATGAGGACATACTGTAACACTGAATATAGAAACTAAGTTTAGATTAGATTTGTAACTATATATTCAAAACACGCAGTACTAAGCAGTCCAGTTCAATTTGCTACACATTCAAACAGTAATTTTTTTGTTTGCATCGTCAAAAGTTGTGGATGGTACCAATAGCACCGTCCCGGGTTTTTTGTTGTTACACCTCAAGCACACTGATCCAATACTAAAAGGTGCAGCTAGAAACACAGCAGTCCACTGATGTAATAACTAAAAACGACACGCTATATACGTGATTGACACAGCTTTCCCCATCCAGTAATAATCCCACCTACATTTTAGAGAAATGTCTGCGGTGGAAACGCAAAACAGATCTAGTGTTTAGGTAAATGTCCATAAATGCAACGCACAGTTCTTAGGGTACTATCCTAAAAAGTAGGGATAGCCCGATTATCAGCCCTGGCCGATTATCGGGCTGTTTGCAGATTATCTGTATCTGCGTTTTATTTGCCTGATAACCGATAAAGTTAATTAATTAAAAAGGACCCTACTTTGGCTCGGCTACAGCTCTGTCTGTCTCTCTGCTTCGGTTTCACTCACCACTGAGTCTGACTTATAGATGGATAGATAGATCTTTATTGTCATTGTATGCAATACAACGAAATTCTGTTGGAGCAATCCTCTCCAAATAGCAGCATAGAGTAAAAAAAATAAAGATAACACATTCTCAATAAATAGATAAAAACAACTAAAAACAGTGAACACAGCAGTTATTGCACAGAGTCCGATTGCACTGAGGGGGTAAGAGAGGGTAAGAGATGTGTGTATTTTTATTTATGTATTTAGTTTTTTATGTGTGGATGTGTGTATGATTTTTGTAATATGTTCACAGCTCTGGGGAAGAAGCTGTTCCGGAGTCTATTTGTGCGTGTGCTGGGGGTTCTCAGTCTGCCTGAGGGGAGGGTGGTGAACAGGGAGTGTCCGGGGTGTGAGGTATCCTGCCTGATGTTTGTGGCCCGTGTGAGAAGACGGCTTGAGTATATTTCACTCAGGTTTGGTAGATGGGAGCCAATTATTCTCTCAGCCGTCTTAACAACCCTCTGCAGGTCCTTTCTTTCTGCTGCTGTGCAGCTGGAGTGCCACACAGTGCAGCAGTATGTCAGGGTGCTCTCAATTGTGCAGCGGTAAAAGCGTGTCAGAAGTTCCTGAGGGAGCCCATTGCGCTTCAGGGTCCTCAGGAAGAACATCTTCTGCTGGGCTTTTTTTTTAATGGTATAGGTAGTGTTCTGGCTCTAGGTTAGATCCTCTGCAATGTACACTCCCAGGAACTTAAAGCTTGCTACCCTCTCCACCTCCTTCCCTTCCCGTTGATATTGTCCCGCCCACAATACTATCTGACTATCTTTTACTGTGTATTATGTTGAAAGTTTCTCATTTATTAAATAATTGCTTAATGCATTTAAACAGAGTTTTGTGTTGGAGTTTGTAACTTAATTTTCACTTTACATTTTTCATTTTCACTGTAAATGCATATCGGTTCCAAATATCGGTTTCATTAATGACTAATAATGGGTATCGGCCTTGAAAAAACAGTATCGGTCCATCCCTACTAAAAAGTTTTGGAAACTTAGCTAAAGGCTTCAGTACAAGTACCTTTGCCTTTCCATTTGATCTTTGAAACAGACTGGCTGAAGTCTACGTGAATGCGTCGATCATCAATGAGCACGTTGTCCATTTTAAAGTAAGCCTTTTCACAGTCTTCTTGCTGTGGAGACAGAAAGCATAAAAAGAGGTAAGAGAGGAACTGTAATAGAAGTCAACGTCAGATAATGTAAACATGGCATTACTGAATAAAAAAACAGTTACTCTGAATGGGTGGAAAGATGTTTAGGTGATGCATTCAATTGAAATATGATCTTTAGATGGTAGTTACTTTTGTGAGAATTATTTTCATTATTGATTCATCTGCAGATTTTCTTCTCAAAACCTTGTGTTGATGCTTATACTATATTCATGCTTTGTTTTAAGGTGTATGCTATTTTTAATGTAAAGCACTTTGGGTTTACTTGTAATGAATGGTGCTTTACAAATAAAACTGACAGTTTAGTCTACAAAAAAAGTGAATTAGTATGTACAGTATAGTAATGTAGTAACACATTTGACTGTTATTAAGATAGAGGAGAGGCACTTTGTTTTGTTTCAAATTTGTTTATTAGGATAAACCCCTTGAGACCGTTTTCGGGGGGGTCCCAATAACTAAATAAACTTTGCAGATGCGTGTGCTGAGTACCTTATGCAAGTAGCCACACAGTGGGACATTGAACATGAAGTCGGAGCATATGCCTTGCGTTGCATATAGCCTCTACCAAGCCATCACGTTTCTCTCACACTTTATTTATTGTTTGTTTCAATTTATTTTTTGCATCAACCGGATTTAATCCCACTTAATAAAAGGGGATGTTTTGTGAGCCTTTATTATCCCACATGTGAGGTTAAACACAATTACTTTTTACATTTAGCTGACCAATGTACTTGAACAATGTGTGTTGCTGTAATGTACGAGGTCCATTGTTTTGTGTTGAGCTGCTTAAAAAAAGGGATGTTTAGTTAACCTTTACAAGTGTGAAGTGGGACACTACATTGTGTTAGTATGACCAGGTAATGTTATATTCAGGTCCATATAACAATCTGTTGTTGCTTGATGGGCTTGAGTTTGCCATATTATGCTTCCATATTTTTTTTAACATACTGTATTTTTATCAATTGACTCTTTCCACATGAGCAATATACTGTAAATTGCACCTCAAGTGGAAAGACACCTGGCTGACACTTATCTTTCATATTCATAACTCATTTACAAGAACAATTTATTCCATTACATAAAATGACTTTATTATGTTATTGGATGTCACTGGTAGAAGTCTGAGTGAAAACACAACTGCCCAGCACCCTCTAATGGTTTAAATGTTCATTGCACTTCACCATGTCCAGCATCATCATTCATTAAACTACTTGCTGCTTTGGCCCATTTTAGATGTCCTCTGCTTTGATATACTGTGTACACGCTATGATTAAAGCTGTTCAGAGGACTGAAGGCCAGAAGCACAACCTTTCTGACCAAGTTCACAAGTTCTAACACTTTTATTCCACAATGGACAGCTAGGCAACAATGTGCCAGGTTCATGGTAAATATAATATAATTATAAAACTTTCACATCTTCAGCAGCCCATGTGATCAATATCAACAGGTCACAACAAGAACAAACAATGAAGTTTATGACTTCCATTATTCATATCCTTTTTGCGTTTTCATGTTTTATGTTCTATGTAGGGCTGTCAGCACTGACGCGTTAATCACGATGCGATTAAGGGCCGGGCATAACCCGTTAATTATTTTTTAATCGCATGCCGGCATTTATTAATTTATTTTACACTTCACTCGGCTTCGCGTCGTGCCTAACAGGCTACTATTTTGACCCTTTGCTGCACCTTTACTTATCATCAAGCTGTGATACTTCCTGCTGCTGCAGGCTGCAGACATGATGGAGAAAGACAGCAGCAACACAATTCTGAATGACCCTTTTTATTTTCAAAAACTCCCGGACGGCTCAGTAGACAAGTCGAAAGCCATATGCACATTGTGTAAAGCCGAATTAAAATATCACCGAAGCACGTCAAGCTTGAGCTACCACCTACGGAGCTAATTAACATGACTCAGGTTGATGCTACCCACTAGCATGCTCCCCACCCAGGCAAAGCAGTATTTTGGAGAGTGCTACTTGCCGACCTGTGGATGAAACCAAATCCCAAAAAATTACTCTCGCTCGCTCTTGCGAAATGGGTGGCAACTATCTGTCTCCCCTCTACTCCTCTGGATGGAAACTGTTGTTGGTTTTGTGGTTCTATTCAACGTGAATTCGCAAGATATCGTGGGTCCTCGTGACTACAGCTGTCAGTCATGGCCGCAGACGTGCCGCAACGAATCCGGACCTAGTGGGTATTGGCGGACGGCGGAGCACGCAGCCGTTCCGCATCCAGTGGAAATCCGGAGTTATACACTGCCGTTGTGGGGGACAGTAGTGTCACGCACACTGTATGACACGGAGAAAGCAGCCCAACTGGAACAGCTGCAAGGTGCTGCAAACGCTGTCTCATTAACCGGTGATCACTGGACGTCAGTGAGTAATCAACATTATTTAGGAGTTACTAAACACTATATTGACTCTGGTAAGGATAGGGATTTTTAGTTAGGCACTTAGAGGAATTGTGCAATAATGACAGATTAACACATTTTTCTTTTGTTTACAGTAAATACAAAACAAATACAAATCTTAAAGTCAAGTTCATAAAGTAACTTTCTTTGCAGTCATTTGATTCCCAATCAAGATACACTGGTAAGAATTGCTTTCCATTGTTAATATGTACTTAAAAACTGTTCTGAAATGCAAAATAACAGAATTTTAATCATGTGATAAAATATGCGATTAACTATAGAAATTCAGCGATTAATCGCGATTTTAAAAAATTAATCGTTTGACAGCCCTAGTTCTATGTCTTTCTAACAATACGCCCCTACAGGACAAGGTGACATATTGTAAGTCTATGCATGACAGTATACTGGCGTCTGGTCAAGTTACACTCATCGTATCTCTAGTGGAATCATACAGTCGGCTAGTCCAGGTACAAGTCTCTGTAACCTGGCCAGCTGGGACAACAAAACTAAATAACTCAGTTTATAAGCATATCTCCCAAAATGTGTAACTGTTTCTTTAAACTGTAAACATATACTTTGTAAACACAAGTGCACATTCACAGTTTACTTAGATATTATACATTACGTAGACACATAAGATGCTCACCTTTTCAAACTCAATAAAAGCGTAACAGAGGGAATCTCCACTTTTCCAGTCTCTGATGATTTCACAGCTACACACAGCAGAGTAACATGAGAAAGGTTTTATACACACGCATACATTTTCCACATTAGGGATGTCACGAGAACCGGTACTTCGGTACAAAGTCGGTTCCAAAATTCTGAAAACAGGACGGTACCCGTTTTTCTACAGTACCGTAGGTAGCGGGGGATGCAATTCTTCAGGACCTGACGGGGGCAGTATACGCCTACAGGTGTTCTAGTCTGCCGCAAAATGCTGGAGAAGAAGAAGAATGCCGACCAGCACAGAAAAACAGAGCGCTTCCTCTTCGTGCACGGTGCCCACCGACCGGAGTCAGCCTGTGGCTTTACCGTGCATCTACAGCAACTGCTTTCATGACTTCACCTGGAGATTCCAAACAGAAAGTAAATCTGTTTTTCTCTGCCGTTGTCTGTCACATAGAGCCTAGAGTTAGCTACGACAGCTGACATTAGTTAATTTTAGCGCTTGTTTGAGCTGACCTCTATAACGTCAGTTAAGTTAACTTTGGTCTGTTTACATGATGTTCCTCTTCCAGGATTGCTCCTGTGCCGGCGAATTTCTGCCGGAAATTCCACTGGATGTTCCTCATTTAGGCCGGACATCTGCTACCTTGGGCTTTCTTTGTGTTGGCATTCTAACCTCTGGTGGATTTCTGAGGACTATGGTTAACTGCTCCTCAGACCTCTGCAGGGTAAATCCAGACAGCTAGACTATCTGTCCAATCGGAGTTTTCTCTCGCAACAAATCTACTTTTGAACGTACACGTTCCACCAAAACAAGTTCTTTCCCGAGGCTATTTGGCAGCAGCACCGTTGCTCCGTACAGCGCTTAGCGCCGCCCAAGACGACTGTGATTGGTTAAAAAAATGCCAATAAACCAGAGCACGTTTTTCTTCCATCTGGGAATGCTGTGTGGACTAGCCAGACCTTCCTCCGCAGCGCTGTGGAGGAAGGTCTGGCAAAGCGGGACTTATGGCGCTTACTCACTGCTAGTGCCCCATCCTCCATTTTCCATTGCAGATTTAGTACAGCCTCATGTGTGAGGCAGGCGTGTGTGGTTGTCATAGTATTATTGCAGTAGGAAACTGCCGTGATACACACAGAACGTCGAAGGTGTGTTGTTTTTGATTTTGCACATGTGGCTGATTGCCAGAAGACACATTTTGTACTATTTAAAAATGGCGGGTTTGTTCAGGACACCCCCGTCTGTAGCTAGCAATGATGACGCAGTGATTAGTGACGATTGTCTCCTACCAATCAGTAGTCTGCAGGTTTTCAGGTCACCTCTTGGTATCGCCTCAGCTCGCTTGGAACCTCGACGGAGGAGATACTAAATAAAGTACTTGTTGGCAGGTATCAGGGACTTTTTTTTTTTTTTTTTTTTATAATGGAAAAACAAAAAAGGCAAGTAGAGTCGAGGCGAGTCGAGCAGGTGAACTCATGAAAGACGTTACCACACGCCGGCTGTGTGGTGATGCCAGGCATCAGAGCAGCGGGCTGTGGGGTCAGGAAGACGTTTTCTCCAGATTACATGTAAAAAAAAAAACTTAAAAGGGGTAACACTGTCCCCTGTTTTTTTTTTACACACCGTGGTTTCGACTTTGGTATAGAGTATTGTGTATTTTTGGTGGTAGCGGTACCGACTACTAGATTTTTGGTATCGTGACATCCCTATTCCACATGTACAAATCATTTCTACAAACTAGCAATCTGTCGAGCTTGAAAGTAAGCATCACCTTTTTATGGTCCCAAAGCGAGAAAAGATGATTTCCAGGTCCTCGTCTGTGGTCACTGGGTTTAGTTTACACACAAACAGCACGTTCTCCGGAGGCCTCATATCTGCATCAGGGAGGTCACCCACCTGAAGGAATGTGTGACAGAAGAGTGTTTAAATGTCCCAGACTGCATCTTTGGTATCTTCAGTTAAAGGCTGAGAGCAAATTTTGTTCTTCTTACCATCTCCAGCAGGATGGCCTGAGTTTTGGCTTCTTTCTCCTTCAACCTCTCCTCCAACTCCTCGGCTTCTTTTCCATCCGCATCGTCGATCGCTTCATCCGCTCCAATTCGGCCGCTCTGTACACCCATGGCAGAAACAGTTGGATTGGAGTTATTAGCAGTATATGCTGTTTTTACATATAGTGTATACATTCTTTCATGTTCATTCTGCTGGACATGGATCACTTGTTCTTAAAATCTGTTTCTGGGTAAGTCAAGAAACTTTTGGCATTAAAATTTTTGTCTAAAGGAAAACAACAACATTTCAGAGTTTTCCTTAATAAATTAACAATGGCACTGCACTCACATCCAGCTGCTCTTTGGTGGGCTCAGGTGATCGATCGGGCACTGGCAAATCAGGAGGGTCATCAAAAGGGTCTTCTAGGATCACTGTGTGGTTTATCCTGCAGCAAAATGACACTCACATTATGACTCTAACTGGCACATTTTGCCCGGAGTTTAAAAAAGATAATTAATACATGTCTTTTTGGACACATAGGATACTACTACATAGACTACATAGGCAGTTTGTCACCTTAGAACTGTAATGGTTTGTGTATTTGTGCCCAAAAGTCACAATACAGTGGTCATAGTCTGGTTCACACAGCCGCACGCAGAAACTATGTAGATTGATGTAATGTGGAGGCAAAGTTCATAAGTGTGAGTTCCACTCCGAAACTTTTAGCCATCCGCCCTTACATAATATGCTGAGGTTACCACGATAAGCTGATTGGTGTGCGAGTCAGTCCCACTATGGCGAGTGCTAATGAAACGGCGGAGCTGGAAGACTCGCCTGCAGGCTCCCTGTCAGCTACAACAGCAGCGGAGAGAGTTGTGTATCAGACGAGGAGGGTTTCTCTGCACTGCTCCACCGTTGTAAGGGATGTGAATGGAAACACATCCAACATGCATTTAGTATTTTCATCCGAGATGCTTTTCAGTTTAATAGCCTGACCTGTTGCCTCTGGGGAAAGTGTTTGTAATTGTGATACATAAGTGTTTAATTGATCCTTATTTTTTAAAATGAAAATGGTTTACTGAAGTTGCCAGATGACAAAATGTTACCTCAGTCCCCAGCAGGAGGATTGTGTCTGTCTTTGACACTGTTCAAAATTAAATTAAACAAACGGACCCTGATGCTTTTGGGATTTTTTCCTGCGGTACTGAGCTCGCATCAAACTGTGACTTCTGTGTACCGTTCAAGGTTATAACCGTTAGCAAAAATGAACGAAATAACGAAAACTAGGTGGGAAAAAATGTTAACTGAAATAAAAATAAAAATGAGGCATTACAAAAAAACGAAAACTAACTAAAACTGTAATGTCTGTTTGCAAACCTAACTAAAATGATCAAGTAAATGTCCTTAGTTTTCGTCTTTGTAAGTCTTTCACGGAGCAAATAACGTTATATCTTTCAGAGTTGACATTTCCAACCATAGACCTGTTTTATATAGTCTATGCCATAGACATATATAGTTTCCGACTGGAAACTCCGAAAAAAAATGTCAAATTCCATGTCAAATTGAACACAACATAGTCCATGCCCCTCGCCTGGCATCATGGCGGTACCGAAAGTTGGAAGAATGCGGCAGAGTCCTATTTGATTATGACTTATGTGTGTCAGATAAAAGCAAGTGCCTCGCAGTGGAAGGTGGTAAAATATGTGGACCATTTATTAAAGGGAAAAATCCCACGAATTTGAAAGTACATTTGAGGAGCACACACAAGGAGGCTAACCTAGCTTAATTTAACAAGGTGAAGGAGAACGCCAAGCCCCCCTCTCCCGAAACAGAAGCTAACCTCAGTAACGTTACAGGGCCAGGCAGCATGACGGAGACAACCGTAGAACACTACAGGAGGGCTTTCATCCAAGACCCGATAGCTGCTGGTTAGTAAATACGCAGGAACACAACAAGCTGGAGGAAGCGTGGGTTAATATGTGGATTGATACTGGGATGTCTACACAACTGTGTGAGTCGATTGACTTCAAAAAGTTCACCACTTCACTCGAACCAAAGTTCAAAACACCTGTTCATGTGTGTCTTCTTTAGTCTGTTGGCTATTTAGGTTTTTTCCTGGCACACGTCACTTAAACATTTTGCTCTTACTGCGGCATCTTGTGTGGACTGTTTACATGTGTGCTCATCATATGTACATTTTATGTACTGGTGTTATTGTTGAATACATTGTGAATACATATTTCTAAAATTGTATGATGTTTTTGTTGTGTTATTATTACACAATACTTTTTCTGACCTTTTAGAATCCTGGCCCTGACAAATAACCCATATTACAAAAAAAGACTAAAACTAATAAAAACTAAACTAAAACTAAGCATTTTCAAAAACTAAACTAGCAAACCCGCTTTAAAAACTAATTAAAACTAAACTGAATCTGAAAACAAAAAGTCAAAACGAAATAAAAAATAAAAACTAATTAAAAATGCAAAAATATAATAACCTTACAACTCTTGTTTACCTGATATCCTGAAATGGGACAAAGTCTTTGTCCACAAAGGTCTCATTGATTTTGGCCAAGATGTCCATGCCTTCGGTCACTTCCCCAAACACAGTATGGACTCCATTCAGGTAGTCCAAGTTCTCACCCATGGTAATAAGGAACTGAGGAAAAGAATAACTTTTTAAGGTATAGCGATACATTTTCAAATGAGTTATGGGATGAGACAATACTGCTTATATCAATATAATTTGATGTTACGCTACTCCCACTTCTTCTGTAAAGCCGTGCCTATGTTTGCATCACTCCTCTAACACTCTCCATGCAACCCGCCCCCACTCGCTTACAGGCCCTCCTGCAACATGAAGGGAGACACAGCGCCCGCTTTTCCTACAGTTTTAATTGGTATTTGCACAGCTGAATATTTTGTTAAGCAGGAAAACCTGGTGTTGTCCAATGTTTTTTGGATGCAATGTTCACTTCAGTTCTATGAGTTCAGTACTAAGAGTAAGTGAGACGGTGCCTTGACGCAGGAGAGAGATGTGACCCGTGACCTAATTGCCGTAGTCCTTATAAATACAGCGCAGTGACAATACAGACATTTCATTAACGACAAGTATGTAAAGTCTGTGCATGTCCCTCAAAGGGTACGTTGAAACAATAATATATTAAAAAAAAAAAAAAAAATTACAAATAAATAAAAGAATAGAAAAATAAAATAACATACAATTCTCTATTTATTTTGCCTTGTATTGTGGCAGGAGAAGACATATTTAGCTGCTAGCCATGCCGTGCTTTTATCTTCCCCTAATAAAAAAGGAAGCTTTTTGTCCACAGTGTAGGTAGTGAAGCCTAGTATATGTTTTTCAAATTTTTGGAAATATTTGGTTCTTCAGTCTTCATATTTGGGACATGTACATAGGAAATTTTGTTTCGATATCCTGGTGGCAGTTTGTACAGACGCGTTCTTCTCTTGGTCTCCACACTTTTAAATGTCTTCCTCTTTCAATTTCCAGCTCATGGTCACTGGCTCTGTATTTTGTTAAAATTCGTATTTCTTTTGGATATTGGTTTTGAGATAATCGGCCAATTGGATATCTCTGTTCAGGGATTGATAACGGAGGAGTTTGTGTTGCATTTTATTTTCATTTTGCCATTGTTCTGTATACTCGTCTTTTAAATTAGTTTCAAATCTTTTGATTGAAGACTGAGGATTGTGTCTGTGGCGGCTCTGAGGCTCTGTGTACCTGTCTCTCTCTCTACCTGTCTGTCTACTACTAACTGTGTTTAGCTCTGTGTACCTCCGAGCCAGCTGGTCCAGAGGGTGGACATCTGAACACCTGAGAGCTTTGTATGCAATGGAATTTTTCATCAGCTTGATTTAAATGCTACCAAAATTTAACTGACCTTTCTTGGATTTGAATTTTCAGAGGGAATATACCGAGTTCTGCTCTGCATGCATTGTTTGGGCGAACTTTTAGAATAATTTTACAGAATTCCAATTGTAATTTTTCAGTGGGAGTTTTATCCCAGTTTTTAAATTCTGGTTTCAAAATCGGGCCCCAAACTTCGCTTCCGTAAAGCATTATTGGTGTTATCAGAAAATTGTACAGTGATTTAATAGTGTCATAGACTTTACCCCCAATACCGCTTTCAATAAGTTTATAAAAATGCCAATCATGCCATATTGAGTCAAATGCTTTTTTAAAGTCTATAAAACATGCAAATATTTTCCCATTTTTAGTTTTGGTGTAGTTTTTAATAAGGGTGTGCAGAGTGTAAATGTGGTCTGACGTACGATATTTCGGTAAAAAGCCAATTTGATTTTTACTTAAAACATTGTGCTTGGTAAGGAAGGACATCATTCTGGCATTAATACTACTGCAGAAAACCTTCCCCAGACTACTGTTCACACAAATGCCTTTGTAATTGTTAGGGTCCAATCTGTCGCCATTTTTGAAAATAGGGGTGATGAGTCCATGGTTCCAGATCTCAGGGAAATAACCAGACTCCAGAACAAGGTTGAACAGCTTGTGGAGGGGCTACTGTGCTTTGGCATCTCAGGGCAGATGTTGTCCACTCCACAAGTCTTTCCAGCCTTCAGAGCCTGCAGTTGGCTCTGTATTTCTATTAGTGTTACTACTGAGTGTTGTTGGGTGGTGATTTCACTATAATCAAAATTCAAAGTGATTTTTCCAGATCAAATCATTTTGTATTGTTAATTTATCTTTAGTTTGTCTTGGACTGAATTTATTCCACAAATTCCAGAAGAAGTTTTGGTCAATGGCTTCTTCTATTTTGTTAAGTTCTTCAGATCTGTAAAGCTCTTTTTTCTTATTGATTAGTATTTTGTAGTATTTTAGTGCCTGATGGTATTGGACCCGTATTTGACTCTCATGGGGTTCTCTGTGTTTTTGGTTTGATAATAGTCTTAGTTGTTTTCTAGCATAAACACATTCACTATCATACCATTTTTCTTTTGAAGGTTTGTGTTTTGTTATTTTGTTACTATAGTTATTATTTTGAGATTTGATTTTGTAGCTAATTCATCAAATATATTGTTTAAATGCTGTGTAGCCAAATTTACTCCATCTTTTGTGCATGGGTAGTTAGTAAGTCTGTAGAGATTAAGTTTGGATTTGATTTCTGTACTGTCAAGGGCAGTTAAATAATCCTCTCTCTCTCTCTCTCTCTCTCTCTCTCTCTCTCTCTCTCTCTCTCTCTCTCTCTCTCTCTCTCTCTCTCTCTCTCTCTCTCTCTCTCTCTCTCTCTCTCCAAAGAGGGAAGGACAACCCTGTCTTTGCAAAATTCATTTTGATCACACTCTGTTTTAATAATAGTGCTTGTGACATCTCACATGTGGCTTTGACATTTAACCCACTTTGTAGAAAACACAGAGATACATATTGTGTATCGCCACTCAGTCAAAAACAATTCTTTGGTCCATATTGCCCAGCCCTAATATGACTTCTGCTAAAAAAGCAAAAACCCTCTACACAGCTTGTCACAACATTTTTGTCACACCAAAAATAGCTACATTGGTAAGGCCAATATTCTATAGTAGACAGGATGATTTCTGTATGAAACTATAGTATGGGGTTCTTCAACTAATCAGCTGATTTATATACTAAATATATAAGTATTTGTAACTTGGATGATCAAGTGAAACCATCATTAAACCTAGTATCAGGCATCTTCTGGAAGCTTTTTGCAACTTGCAGGGCAAACGACAGTGTGACTGTACATCTTATTCACCTGAGAACCATGCTGATCATTTCCATTGTTCACCATGGACACCGTCCCCTTCTTCCTGTGTTTGATACGTGGCGTTTTCTCTGCATCAAAAAAGCGGGCCTGGTCCCCATAGAGTTTGCTAAACACACACAGACACACAAGATAACATTTCTATACAGTGTGTTCAACTTGAGGTGTCAAAAAACAGTCAACAACAAAGGTTGATGAAGATGACTGACCTGTAGACAGAGTCTCCACCACGCCCTGTCCCAGTGGGATCTCCAGTCTGCACAATGAAGTCTCTCTGAAGAGGAGACAAACACATTGTTACAGCATCTGTCCAACTTCAAAGATGGACAGATCAATTAGGAGAGACCAGAGGTTGTGCATTAAAATAAAACAAACTTCACATCACTTTTAAGACTGCCTGCTGCTTTGTCTACTAAATTTAGACAGTTCATAAAAAGATTTAGACAAAGGAACACAATAATTTAATTTAGGGCTTTTGTTACATTATAAGGACAGATAATATTTTAATTTGTTCTTTATTGATCCCATGGGGGGAATTTTTTTTTCACTCTGTTGTTAGAACACATTACAAACAGGCCTGATATACACACACATGCTCAGGTCCTATACATGCCCAAATGGAGAGATGTCAGAGTGAGGGGGCTGCGACTGCTGGACAGGCACCCCGAGCAGTTGGGGGTTTGGTGCCTTGCTCATGAGCACCTTGGCAGTGCCCAGGAGGTGAACTGGCACCTCTCCACCTCTTCAGAAGTAGTATGTCCCAAATGTAAGCATACTGCATGCAACAGTACGTCCCTGTCTGGGACTGACGTTACATCGCCCCCCTCAGGCAAGTTCAAATGAGTTCAGCTGAGATTGATTCATAGCTCTGTTACATGTATTGTACCCACCTGCACATTGTGGATGAGGCAGTAGTTGTAGTACTTTATCTTGCATAGTTTCAGAAAGTTGAGGCAAGCTGCAGAAGAAAAGAGCACAGAGGTTAAACCGACATATACAACGACAGTCAAACATGACCATACCCTTAATGGGAGAAAAAGCGTCTATTTAGCGTAAATACATTAATGCCAAATAAGGCTGTGTGCTGGTTTATTCCAACTGTGTTGTTTTTGCCCGGTTATCTATTTGCTAATACTGCTATTAATGCTAAATAAACACATGAATAGGACGCGAGCAAGCTAACAGCCTCTGCTAGCACCCACTAATTCTTTGCTTCAGCTGGTCAATAACTTAACGTTACTCAACTAGCAACCAGTTGCTCGCGAAATGAGCTGCAGTTAAGTGCAAACGGCTTAATTTTCTTACTTTTAGGCCTTTCTTCTGTAAACAAATCAATTACGACATCGCCCAACGTCGTTTCAAGGAGCACCGCCATGCTGCTGACGTTCCTGATCTCGCGAGAAGAGTGTTTGGATATTCGGGAAATTCCGCGAGCGTGCGCAGTTGATATGTGTTGCTCAATGTTTTTGTTTTAGCCTAGCTCTCTTGCTGTTCCTGGTAGGCGAAGTGAATACAAAATGGAAATGTCAGCTCTGTTAGTTAATGTTATATCTCTTCTTTTTGCCTCAGTAACGTGCACAGAGTCGTCGCCTAGGCAACTGAATACGGTAACATGTCAGCAACAACGCACATTGAGCCAACTGATGATGTTGATGTTAGCTTAGCGTTAGCTAGCTCAACGAGCAGCCTGACTGGCAGACATTATTGTGTTATTAACCTCACGTCTGTCCGTGCTTTCTTTTATTTTTAATGATTGATCTCCACAGGAAAACATCCTGATTAATGTGACGGCAGGGACACTGGCGGACACACAGCTGCAGGACTCTAACAACTTGCAGGTAACGTTAACGTTATACAGTAACTTAACGTTACTAAACGAAAGTAACGTTACAGAGGCGGGGCGACCAATCAGCCAAGCCTTACCGTTGTTGTTGATATTTCTTCTTTCAGATCAATTTAAACATATCGGTGGGGGAAGAGCAGGTGCTGGTCAATGATATCCCAGTAGAACTATCAGGGGTCACCAGGTTCAACTTCCAAGCGCTTCTCTGTGAGTTTTCCTAAACCTAAGTATTAAAACCATAATACCACTAACCAGAAGAAAGTACAAAATATTATCCTGAATAAAATACATTCTTAGAATGGATTATTCTCGTTACAAAACGTCAAAATTAGATGGGTTGCTCTCTTTTCTCTAATATCATGTTATGGGCGGGACACAAAACAGAGTGTCTGGGGGTCCTCCGCCGTTTCATTTCCTGCATTTCTACATACATTTAGGGACTATGATGATACAAAATCCAGGAAATAATTAAGTTGATCATAATAGCCTCTTTCCGACCAAGTAGTTACAGGAACGTAGTTATTAGTATTTTATTAGTCCACTTCTAAACAGTTCTACTAACTACTCCCCCAAAACCGTTTCCATTTGCATTCACGCTGGCCAAGTGGCCATAGGAACTGACCTTTTGTTATTATAACACAGCCATCTAACCACCACTATGCGGAAAAAGGAAAAGACCCTGCCCTGAAGTAAGAACTGAAAGAGTTACAGGAACTGCAGTCAGAGGAACTTAATAATCCCCAAATTGGTCCAGTCGGAACACAAGAAAAAAAGGGTTCTAGGAACGTTATGTTCTAGGAACTGCCCTCTGGTGATAAAGTCTGCCAGAAAGAATAGTACTAAACCATGTATGAGAAAAAGATGTCTTGCTTTCTTTATTAAAGTGCCCATATTATGAAAAAATCACTTTTTCTGGGATTTGGGGTGTTATGTTGTGTCTCTGGTGCTTCCACACACATACAAACTTTGAAAGAAATCCATCCATGCTGTTTAGAGTGAGATACGGTTTCTGAATGTGTCCTGCCTTCAGTCTCTGGGTGAGCTGTTCAAAATCGGCACGGCTTGTGACGTCACAAGCCGAAACGAGCAGGCTAACCGCAACCATTAGCTCGTAGCGTTAGCGTTAGCATGCTAACGCTCATGCTAACGCTAGCATGCTAACGCTAGCATGCTACCTTGTTCTCAATAGCAAAGCACTGCTACAACACACACAAGTTCACCATAATCTACAAAAGAACTACTTACATGTGCGCCCTCATTTAGAAGTCTCCCAGCTAATCCTGCCTTGTAACTGATCGAAGTTGTAGAAACAGCCTTTCTTTTACTGTCTATGGAGCTAGCTAGCTGACATGATCTACATCTGAGCTACTGCACATGTGCAGTGCAATCAAAGATAGTACAGAAAAAGAAGAAGAAAAGAGGTCTCACTCTGTAGCTAAAACAGAGACCAGGTGAAAAGAGGATCTGCAGCAGTGAGAGAGAGCGGTGCAGTACAACAAAAATATGGTGTTTTTTGAAAATTAAACCATGTAAACCTATTCTGGTACAACCTTAAAATACAATTATGAACCTGAAAATGAGCATAATATGGCTGCTTTAATTAATATAGGGGCCAATCGCCAAGACTTGAGAGAATAATTTTATAGAGTCAAAAGTGTTCACAATTTGAAAGTGTGTGTGTGTGTGTGGGGGGGAACACACGTCCTACACTCTAGGAGGGAGGGAGAGATAGATAGATAGATAGATAGATAGATAGAAAAACCTTAACATACTCTATACATTTAAGATATATATCTCTATAAAATACACAATATAAGAATAGACTACAATACACAATGAATATAGTAAACTACTAAGACTAAAAAATAGGGATAACATACTATAAATATTAGACAAGCAGTGAGGTAGAGTGGGAGAATATACGTATATGTTGGTGTTGCTGGCTCCAATGCTGCTCCCCCAGCCGACAACAGCGAAGTACAGTGCACTGGCACCAACAGACTGATGGAAGATTTCCAACATCTTGCTGCACACTTTGAAGGATAGAAGTTTCTTCAGGAAATAGTCTGCTCATCCCCTTCTGTAAAGCTGTAACAATTCCAAATTTTGCTGTACAATTAATTGTCTCAGAAATAATTGCGTTTAACAATATAATTGTCTCTTTAAGTCCTTTTTTAAACAAATTAAAGTTTTGAATGAATTCCAAGATACATCTTTTGGTTATATTACTGACATGTGACCCAGATGATATAGTAACAAAAGTACACAGCCTATGAAGTAAACAACGCCTCTTTATTATCATAAAACACATTTTCTATCTCTATCCCCCCCTTGTCATTTTTGTTGCTATGAATGTGTATAGGGTCAAGTGCCAACAACTAACAATCAAAATAATAATTAAAATAATTAAATATATAGTCCGACCAATAATCACCTATATACTGTAATTACAATTTGGCATATCTAAACAGAATCAACAATTACCAGTCATACGCCTTAAGACCTTAGCTAATGTTAGCAATGAATTGCAGTTTAACAACGAAACCGGGATTATTTCAAATAATTGACCATTATCTAATAATTGTTACAGGCCTAAGCCTCGGTAGTGATCTTCGTTCAGTCTGTTGTTGATGTGGATGCCCAGGTACTTACAGTCCTTCACCATGTATGTCACATTGCTAAGGCGTGAAAATATTAATTAATAATGGGTTTCTGTGGCCCTAAGAAACACCTCTCAACTAGGGCTGCAACTAACGATTATTTTCATTGTCGATTGATCTGTTGAATATTTTCTCGATCAATCGATTAGATGTTTGGTCCCTAAAATGTCATAAAATGGTGAAAAATGTCATTCAGTGTTTCCCAAAGCCCAACGTGACGTCCTCAAATGTCTTGTTTTGTCCATAACTCAAAGATATTCAGTTTACTGTCACAGAAGAAACCAGGAAGATGGAATCACAGAACTTGTACTTTTTTTTCATAATAGATGACTCACACTTAATCAAGATTAATCAATTATCGAAATAGTTGGCGATTAATTTAATAGTTCGCAACTAATCGAATGATCGATTCATCTTTGCAGCTCTACTCTCAACTCTCCAATGTATGGTTAGTCTGTTAAGCATATTTTGTTCCCCTTGTCCGCCCCACACATCTGTTAAAAACGAGATTTTTCAGTTATATCTGCAGCACTACGACACACAAGCAATCTAAAACAGGGTTCCCCGCTGGGTCTTAAATAGTCTAATATTTCAAAATCAAAATTTCAGGCCTTAAAAGTCTTAAATTGTGTTTTAGATGTTAAATCATTTTAAACAGGTGTTCATTTTCCTACGTTCATGTAACGCTGCCTCAAATGCTCTCTTTTTTAAATTCCGTGTAGTTCTTTCTCTCTCTAATCCAAATATAACTTCGCTGCATTACGACTACAAATGAGACCAACATGTAACTTATATTGCAGCCAATCAGCTTTGGTGTTATTGCCTCGAGTCTCTTTCAGATTGTACCACAGACATAAAACTTATTATTCTTCAGCTATGGGGAAATGCAAGTTTAGCCATACTGAAAAAACTGAATTTAGGGCCTGAGTTGATGTGATAAAGGTCTTACATTTTCTTCATAATGGCCTTAAAAAGGTCTTAAAAAGTCTTACATTTATTCGACTTGGCGAAACCTGCTAAACTCTGTAAAAGGAGTCTGAAAAAAATGGATGTCTTCAAATTGTCAAATGTATTTAATTTACATATATTCAAATGTGTATTCAATTTCCAGTAGATGGCATCAATGGAAGCAGTGAGTTTGAATCTGGGGACTTGGTGTCCACTGTCACCCGGGTGATGGTGAGCCAGAACCGGCTATACAGCGACTCAGAGGAGGTGGTGGCTCTGCAGGTGTTCAGTGAAGTAATAGAGATGGAGGGCAAACAGGTAAATATCTCCTGACCATGACAACTGGAGAGAATACACCAACAGAACCTTGTTTGTTATTTTAACCTCAAAACTCACAACCTTAACAATCATACAATGTATGATCAGAACTGATCAAATACAGTAATAGGCCATGTTCACACTTGGCGTCTTTTTTGACAAGAAAAAGTTGACTAGGGCGCTTTTGGTTCCAAAAAGCAGCCACAAACGTCTTTTCATGCTATAGCAACAGCTACTGCTACGGTATCCTAGCTAGAGCGCTATGTGTAGAGGTGCTAACGTTAGATAAAACAAAGCAGTGGAGCGAGCTAGAGAAAGAACAGAGAGAGAGCAGTGCTAACGTTAGATAAAACAAAATGGTGGAGCGAGCTAGAAAAAGAACAGTAGGGCGTTTTTTTAATTTTTTTTTTAGAAAAGTTGAACGTTTTTCAACTTCAAAAAGATGCTCCGAGCTGCAGAAAAAAAAGTCGGCGGTGGCGTTTAAAAAGCCCTCAGGACTTTTTTGAAAACACGGTTTACTCCGTAGGATTATAATGTAAAACAGACGCTGGCAGCTTCAAAAAAAAGACACCAAGTGTGAACATAGCCATACCCTGTGTAAAACATGATTTGGAATAGCAGTATTTTGGGGTTGTATCATTTAGGTCCAGCAGCCTGACATGTGTGAGGTGAAAATACTGATGAGCCCAGATTTCCAGAAGCTGGCTCAGTTTACCAACATCTACCCCATCGGACACAGTGAGATCTTCAGGGTTCCCAGGGAGAACGATGTGGTGGTCACTGACCCACCAAATCCTAGGAAAGGTATGAAAACATCTGATACTTTATAGCAGTCCAGTTAAGGGCCTTTTCACACCTGAAAGTCCAAACCAAGGGTCCGGACCAAGACTCATGTTTTTGTTACATTGCATACGTTTGATCCGGTAAGTTTTGGTTTCACACTGCAGTTATGCAAGCGCACTAAAGAACTAAACATGACATAACTACGTCCTGTCGTCATCACGTACGTGAGCCACGTCTCCCGATACTTTTTGATTGGTTTGTAGACGGGCTTCCCCGTCCTCTCGTATCCTCTCTATGCGTCAGAGTTTTTTCGACTGACTCCTGCTCTCCCCTTTGTCCGATGAAGATTAACAAAAAGATTTAATAACAAAATGGCATGACAAAAACAAGTTTTTACGCTGCAGCGGGCCACATCTTTTCAGTCCCTCTCCTTCCCTCCGATGAATGAATGAACCGGACCATGGTTCAGTTTGATCCTCTTTTGGTCGGACCAAATTTTGGCTGTATGGTTCGGATCAAACTGAAAAGTCGGAAAGTCTGGACCAAATGAGGTAGGTGTGTAAGGCCCCTTAGTGTGTATTCTTAACTTTCCCACTATTTTTTTTTTTTTAAATCAGACGAAGAACAGCTGATCTCCCAGACCACTAGCCAGTACCCCCTGAAGAACACAGAGACCACCCAGGAGGAGATCGCAGCCCCGGGAAAGCTCCCAGAGACTCCACTTCGTATGGACCCCGACCTCCTGTATGATGTCAGATACGATGATGAGTTTGATGCCAGAGAGCCGAGCCAGCCGGATCAGATTCAGATGGAAACTCCGCCCAAAGAATTGTTATCATCGTACTCTGTAAGCCCAGTCTAATGCTAACCTAGTACTGCCTCAGAGGTGTCAGTGGTAGGTGTGGTTTGTTATGTAGGAGGAAGAGGGTGAGAAATCACGCTGTGAGGGGTCTCTTGAAACACTGAATGGAAAGTCAGTTTATTCAAAGGGATGTATGTTTGCATGCACAGCAGTAACCGGGCTTAAGTGAATAACTGTATATGCGAGTTATCCTCGTATACATAAGCTGGGGAGAATGACAGGAGTAAATCCACCTCCAAAACAGTAGGTGGCGCTCTGCCAACGCACAAGGCTTCTTCTGGTTGACCTATGTCAACATGACACGGACCGATCACTAAATTAGTCAAATTTAACAACTTGATGTTTAATTTACACATTATTAAAAGACAATATTCCGACCAAGCTGTTTACTTGGCTAATGAAAGTGAATATTCCACTAATATTCCCGTTGATATGTAGTCGTGCAAAATACAAAGTTTTCCAGCGGTGGCGGACTTGTTGGAGCGTGTGAACACAACTTCTCTTTCATTCCTTCAACCAGCTTCTTGAAAGGGTCGGCGTAGCGATGTGTGCGCATATCCAAAAACCTGTTGATATCCAAGTAGCTGTGTTTCTCCTCCTTATTGGGTCTCCAGCCTTGCAAACCGTTGGCTGGTTGGTTTTTGTACAGAAACCATAGCAACGCACAGAGCTGACCGTAAGCCGTAAACCGACAAGAGGCCGTAAACTGGGCGTAAAAACCCAGATTAAGACCTATATTCCGAATGCGCTGTATACATTAGAGGATGGATACCCGAACTGAGAGCATCGGGACCCGGCGGTACCCGACGGGCCGGGCCGGGTTCGGACAGATATTTAGAAATGATGTTCAGGTTCAGGTCGGGCTCGGTCACATCAGCGCGATAAGGCATTAAACATTTTAAATTTAAAAAAGCTTATGTAGGTGTGCGCCTGTGTTAATGTGCGCTTGTTGCCCCGAATGCCTTCCTACAAACGTACATGTGTCATTAGTATGAGAAAAAAACTGAGATTTTAACTTTAACAATATCTTAATGCCTGTCGGGCTCGGGCCGGGCTCGGTTACTGCTCTGTCGGACGCGGGCCGGGCTCGGACAGAAAAATGTGGCCTGATCCGCACTCTAGTATACATCAAGAATGCCTCTAAAGCCGGAATAATACCGAAATATCCCACGTCTTAATCGGAAAATGCTATATTCAGAAAAATGCTGTTTACATGACCTGTATCAAATTTGGAATATTGTCATATTCAGAATAATAGTGGAATATTGGTGGGAATGTAAGTGTACTCAATGTAAAACTCTGCAAATGGGTCTTATAGACATCTGTCATCTTAGTTTTCTAGCCTTCACCTGTGCACATCGCTCAGACACCCTTCTATAGCATGTAGTACTGGTAGAGCCTTGTACCAGCAGGAAAAGCTAGGGCTGAAAATCACATATCACGATATTCTTGACCAAATATCTCGATATCGATATTGCGGCGATTTCTAGGGTTGACAATTTGTGCTTTAACAAAATATCTTCACACTTAGATTTTAGATAAATAATCATCAGTAATGTGGACATAATGTCTAAGTGGGGAAAAGGCAAATAATGGAACAGCTAGAACAGTCTGGTAAAAGTACATCATTTTACCGTAATGCAGCCAGTACAAGACAACACTTATGTCATATCACGATATTACGATATCCAAAATCTAAGACTGATATCTAGTCTCATATCATGATATCGATATAATGTCGATATATTTCCCAGCCCTAGGAAAAGCTCATGTCTCCATGCTCTCCATCCTCTCCTCAGGCCATGTGTCAGTGGGTGGAGGAAGTGAGGGAGCGTCTCAGGCGCTTCAGCTCCGAGTCGCTGCCTCTTTTCTTCCTGGTCATGTGGGTGGTGGTGATCGGCGTTGTCGGGTCGGCGGTCATCGTCAAGATCTTGGACATGTTCTTCCCAACTTGTGAACACAAGTGAGTTTGTTTCACGGCGTTTACGATTGAACAAATGGCACTGGCAATGGCAATTTTATTTATATAGCACTTTTCATTACACATTTAGCCAAAGTGCTTTACATTAAAAACAGCATAAACATTAGAACAAAGCATAAAGAGAGAATAAAGACACAGGGAAAATCTTAGATCGGAGTTCATTTCGGAGATCTTGGTGGACTGAGCTTCGACTTCATGTCTGTCGCTAGGGAAACTTAGACTCTGTTTGTGAACCCACAGTTGTGTTGTAACTTTTATGCTGGACTCAGTCAGATTTGCTTAAAGGTCCCATGGCATGAAAATGTCAATTTTATGAGGTTTTTTAACATTAATGTGAGTTCCCCTAGCCTGCCTATGGTCTCCCAGTGGCTAGAAATGGTGATAGGTGTAAACCAAGCTCATCACGTATTAAGGGGAAAGGTTACCTCCCCTTTCTCTGCTTTGCCCACCCAGAGAATTTGGCCCGGCCATGAGAGAGACATCATGGCTTGAAAACAAGCGAAGCATGGCAGTTGGTCAAGGCCACACCCCCACCCTCCACCTTGCCCCCCCTCTCTCCTCCTCAATAGCATTTAAAGCTACACACACAGTGGGACTGGCTCTAGTGTCTGTAATTCTGCACCAAGGCTGAATTTGGGGAAAGAGACTTCAGATACAGTATTAGGGGACCACTAAGGTCTATATAAAAGAGACTTCAGATACAGTATTAGGGGACCACTAAGGTCTATATAAAAGAGACTTCAGATACAGTATTAGGGGACCACTAAGGTCTATATAAAAGAGACTTCAGATACAGTATAAGGGGACCACTAAGGCCTATATAAAAGACTTCAGATACAGTATTAGGGGACCACTAAGGTCTATATAAAAGAGACTTCAGATACAGTATTAGGGGACCACTAAGGCCTATATAAAAGAGACTTCAGATACAGTATTAGGGGACCACTAAGGTCTATATAAAAGAGACTTCAGATACAGTATTAGGGGACCACTAAGGTCTATATAAAAGAGACTTCAGATACAGTATAAGGGGACCACTAAGGCCTATATAAAAGAGACTTCAGATACAGTATTAGGGGACCACTAAGGCCTATATAAAAGAGACTTCAGATACAGTATTAGGGGACCACTAAGGCCCTTTACATAGGACCTTTAACTGAACTCTTTGTCTCAGATTGATCCTTGTGTTCTGGTAAACTTAAGTCAGATGAAAGGCACAGGAATTAATAAATTGGAGTCAAATTTGACAGGCCTTAGGGCTTTATTTATGACAAATTCCACTACAATAAGCATCAACACAACAAGACAATTCATAAAAACTAACAAAATACAAATCTCCTCTACTACTTTACCGTGTCATCAGTGACCGGTGACCTCCCTTACCTGATTGTCTCTCTTTTCTTTTTTTTTACAGACACATCTTTCACCTAAACCCTGTCACTCTAATGCCCGAGGATGAGAAGCACACTCTGCTGGAGAACGTAGAAATCGAGGCAGAGGAAGAAGAGGAAGAGAAGAAGCCTTGAATGAGGGTTGACTTAGCCAGCTCCTTTATTTTCAGTTTGTTCTTATTTGTTTTTCAACCTTGGTTACCCGGTTACACTTTCAGCATGGCCTGGTTTTGTTGTTTGCTTATATTCAAAAATGTGTGAAGCAGTAGGTCGTGTTTCACTTCAGTTGACCCTTTAAGCACAGCAGCCATGCAGCAGGAGATCGTTTAATGGCTGGTCCACCTCAAATTTAGTGGCATGATCAAAATGGGAAAGAAAGTAAGTGATTCCTAGTGCTGAATCTCAACCTCCCACGTTGTGATGTCAGCTGTGAAGGTGCTGGTTAGCTGTCAGTCAGGGTGTTAACCTAAGTCTGTGCAGTCCAACTCTTTGCTCCTGTGATTGGTCAGATTGAGTTCATGAAAAGTCACTTTTTAGCCAGTCACAAATGACTGTGCTTTTACGGTAACAAGTTACTAGAAATGACCTAATTGGGTACTTTTGCTTTACCCAGGTCGCGTCAGACAGCTAGCCTGCATAATATATATCTCGTTTGTTTAATATGTACCAAATACAGTGTAAAAAGGATTACGTTCCAGACTATATCTGGCACAGTGACTTCCTCCGAAGCTCACCATGAGGTTGCCAGGCATCCTGCAAAGACTCCAGGAAGTCACTGCTTGATCCTTTTCATCCAACGTCAGGCAAAAAAAGTCAAACTGTTCCTTTAAGCCATTCTCAAAGTGCTGAGGAACAGAGGACACCGAAGACGAGCAGGTATAACTATACTGTAGGCTTAACTAATAAATATGAACAAACTGAACACTTGAGGGACTGCATCTGATGATTTAGTCTTTATGTGCACTGAAAAGACTTTCTAGAGGTCACACTTTCTTCTCACACTGAAACAAAGTTTTTTTGTTTTTTTTTTCTCCCAAATGATACCCCACTGCAAGAACACTAAGGCAGCACATGCACTAAAATGACTTTATTCAGTATATGTATAATGTATGTAATATGAGGCATCTTTGTCATCCTTTAAGTGAAGAGAAGGATAAATAATTATAATTGGAGTTGTTGTTACAGATAGGTCGGATGAAGTAAGGTAAAATGATGCACATAACTGTCACTGTAAAATGTCATTACAAATCTGGTGTCTGCACATTTTGTGAATACTGCCCCCAGACCCCCACCCCTCTTCTAAACTCTGAATGTCACGACGGAAACCCCACCCCGCTTTAAGGCCTGCTTTCCACTATTGAGGCTCAAATATTGATATTGATTGTCTTCTTTCACAGTGCCTCAGTGACTCTTTCTGGGACTTTATCAGTAAACGGAAGGGGGGGGGGGTTATAATTGATTTTCTTTAATCGTGTGTGTGTGTGTGTGTGTGTGTGTGTGTGTGCGCACGCACGTGTTTTCCTGTCGCTCATAATGGAGAATGTAAATTAGGTTGTTCTGATTGTCTGTGCACTCTAAACATATAAGACAACTACTGCTGAGACTGATGTAAAACGGTGTGTGCACCAAACATTCATTGTGTAAATTATTGTTCAAGGAAACAATCTGCACTTAGTTTAGAATCATGGAGTGAAAACTGGACTTGACTGCATGGATGTTAGGTTATTTTTTTTTTGTGGTGAATCGTATGATTTATGGGCACGAATGACTTAGATAACAAACACCACTATCACTCCCGATGTTTTTCACGAGGCTGTGTGCGAGGGGACCAAGCAGCTGGACACAAAGGCCAGTTATTGGTAAAAAAAAAAAAACATCAGCTTGTACAGCTGAGGTGGTGATTGTGTCTCCCCGGGGTTCAGTTAATCTGCAGAATGCATGCTGTACTGCGCAGAAGGTGCATGTGTAGTCTAGCTAGTGAATGCAGTTTTGCTGTTCTATTAGCAAGTTATACATTAAAACAAGGAAACCGCATGACGACTTAAAACAGCTCAACCTGAGTCGGGTTCAGTCTCAAATTCCAAATTGATTAACTCAATACAACATGTCAGGCATGGATTCATATGTAAAACAACAACAATGTATTTTGATTTGCTCTTTGTTTAAACGGTGGCAGACCCAGGTGTTAGTATTTTGAGCCATTCGGTGCATAAATTACAGCTGGACTGTGTATTTGGGTCTAAACTCCTGCTGATTAATTAAATGCTTTCCTTCAAGCCTTTGTGTTGTGTGATTATTATGGTAGTGTAGGCTGAGAGAAATAAGAAAAATACACTAATCTGGAGTGAACACACAGCGTACACCATTACTACAGTAGTTCACAATAGAGGATGGATACCCGAACCGAGCCCATCGGGACCCAGCGGTACCCGACGGGCCCGGGACGGGTTCGGACAGATATTTAGAAATGATGTTCAGGTTCGAGTCGGGCTCGGTCACATCAGCGCGATAAGGCATTTAACATTTTAAATTAAAAACAGCTTATTATGTAGGTGCGCGCCTGTGTTAACGTGTGCTTGTTGCCCCGTGTGCGCTGATGCGCCCATCTGTTGACATTTCTGAATGCCTTCCTACAAACGTACATGTGTCATTAGTATGATTAAAAAAAATTGATTTTAACTGTGTTGGGCTCAGACATAAATATCTTAATGCCCGTCGGTCTTGGGCCGGGTTCGGTTACTGCTCTGTTGGACGCGGGCCGGGCTCGGACAGAAAAATGTGGCCTGATCCGGACTCGTAGTTCACATGTAAAGTAACATTACAATTACTCACGTTACTGTAATTGAGTATTGAGTAGTTTTTTTGTGTACTTTTACTTTTAAGAGTAGTTTTTTTAAAACCTGTAATTTCACGTTTACTTAACCCTGGTGTTGTCATCCCGTCGACCATGCAACTTGTTTTCCTCTCCGGTAAAAATAGAAAATGAACCCTATTTAAGACGCATTTTTCAAGGTTTGTCGGGTTTTTTCTGTACTTTTTCTTTATTCAATTTTTTTACTACCACCGTATTCACCATTAACACCAACTTATGAACTCTAGTTTTACACTTTTTTGGAATTCATGGTCAATATACCTCATTAAAATTAAATACCTAATTTGAGTTAAAAAGAAAAAAAAGGCTGAAATTATGAATTATTTCGACAAATAGTTATGATTTAGTGGATAATCACGACTGTCAAAGTTTAGTCCGGATACGGGTTTTCTTCCCGTCGACCAACAAGCAACTTCTTGTTTTTTTTGGGGTCAAAAATTTAAAATTTAAAAACAAATTATCAGTTTTGGTCGTCTTTTTCGACACTTTTCTTGATCTGCCGACGCTCTTAGATGTCGACTGTAGCGATAGTAATGCGTGTCCTTTCGGTGTGTGTTCAAAATTTTTGCATTCTCTGTATGTTTTTTTTTTGGCTTTTTATCTCAATGTTTGGGTGAGGTTGGCGTGGTTTGAAAACAGGGCCAGTGTGTTTTTTGATCCCAGTCCGTCACTGCCTCGGAGTGCAGTAGTTTTTACCCCGAGCAGACATATTGCTTACTAAATAAACTTACATGAAAGACATTAATATCCAGAATCATTAACTTTAATTACATCTCGTTAGTGTCATCTACAAAAATGTGAAAGAACCACACAGTTCTAAATAAAATCAAGTGCTTTAAAAAAAATAAAAAATAAAAAGGAAAACACAAAAAACCAAACAGGACTAACATTTGATTGGCAGTTAGTATCTCACGGTCAGGTACAAAGCTGAATATTATGACACTTGGGAAAGCAAAGTAGCAGTAATGAACTCTTCTGTCAGTGTGTTGCAGGAAACTTTGGGTCCTCACATTTGTCAGTTTCTCTCCCAGCTAGAGTTGAAGTTATCATATCATCATTGATGTCATAATTTGCGAGGAACGTCAACTATTTTCCCACATCAAGTTGACTCGAGTCACCTTTTCAGATTAAGACGTCTGCGTTACATTAACATAATGTACAAGAGGAAGAGGTGCACATATTTACCTCAAGTATAAGCTTACTCTTCAATATCAATGGAATGACACAGCCACACACACACACACACACACACACACACACACACACACACACACACAGTCAGTACTTAACCTCAGCGTTACCCACAAAACAACAGTTACATATTCGGATAAAACTGACTCAGGTGATGGTGTTTTTCAGCAGGACCCAAACTCTTCGATCCACTTTTCATACTTCTCCAGGTCAGATTTGGACACAGATTTGGACACTTTCTTCAGAGAAGACTCAAAGTCCTCCATGGTGGTGGGCATGTGCATCTCGTCCCGGGAAATATTACGGATCTCGTCTGGGGTGAGGCCCTCGATTCTTCGCCTCATGGCCATCAGAGAGGCATCCCTGCGGCATAACACAACCCATTTCATTTGAAAACTTTCAGAGGCTTTTTTTTTTTTAATTAAATCACATGAATTACTCAAATTACTACAATAATCCTTTCAGCACTCGCTTTTATTGCACTCTTCTGCAATCTTAAGTGAATTTACTGTCTACAGTTACAAAAAAAAGAGAGAAACATGATTTTTTTTTTGTATTCCACTCATATGGAGCTCAGCGCAAATTCTTTCAGGAAGACTTCTAAATAACTTCAATCACCACTATCTCTCCCTAAATCTATTCAGCTGTTAAGAGGCGTTCACCCTTCAGTAAACCAATCAGAATTGGCCACGGAATTCATGATCCAATCACAGCATGACATCCTGCTTTAAAGGTCTCTCTCCTTGCTATCAGCTGTCTTCTCAGGCAAACGTGCAACCCTCCTCCTCCCCTTCCACCTCCGGGCGTCGTCAACCACGGCACCCTGAGTCCCTTTCCGGCAGACAGCTCCTTTCGTTCGGTGGGGGGAGAATATGTCTGGCTTCTCTACCCCTTTGAAATATTTTTAACGATGGAGTCTAATCCCCAAAGACTCTGTACATTTCATATTATGCTTATGTACAAGAAATCTTTGCGTATCTGCAACGAAGTCTCTCCTGATTGAATTATATTTCTTTTTCAGCAAGTGGCGTAGAAAGCAACACACGCCACTTGCTTTGTCTCCTTTGTGCTGCAGGGAATTTATTCCACCGAAGATCTCGCACACGTGTCACCTTTGCATCTGTTTATTTGTTCGGTCGATGTTTCGGTCACAAGAACTTTTGTGTACTATGTGTCTTGCAGTGGTGGGACCTGGACCTCCAAACCTATGCTACAGTAATACAACCACCTTTGAATGACCTCACCATGACACCAGGACATTATCGTGTGGAATAAAGAGATTTAACACAAGGCTCCACACCTAGAGAGCTTCAATACACTGTTGCAGAGACATGGACACATGGTGGCTGAAGCCAGCACCTTTACGCAGTATGACAGGAAGCTGCATCACATATAGTCCAAATTACCAAAGAAACTAAAACAAACTCACAACAACCGGTCACAGTTACTCATACAATGACTACAAAGTAGAGCTGGGCAATATATCGTAATAAGAAGTTCCAGAAAAATGCGGAGTTTTGTTGTGATTGTTGCGGGCAAAAATCCTTGATTATGCGGCACGTTTTCTTAAAAAATGCGATGGAATATGCGGGATATTTATGCAATTTTATGCGATGTAATTGCGGGAACTCGCAAAAATTGCGGGAACTTGCAAAAAAATGCGGTTTCATCGTGGCTTCATCGCTGGGTTTGCAGCTTTTTCGATGAGTTCACGTCGCGTAATTACGTCACTTCATAACGTTCCCGTGGCAACAGGGGAAAATGGCTGCTCTTGACTGAAGTAAACGCAACATTTTTCAACTTTCTGCTAAGATATATGTGACTTTTGTGCAACGAAAATGCGGGGATTATGACATCATGCAAGCCCTGCATATTTTGCGCGGAAATCGGCAATTTATGCGGCGAAAGTGCGGCGTATTTGAAAAAATGCGGCCCCCGCATAAATACGGACTTTGGCTGATTATGCATTGAATTATGCGATCGCATAATCGCGTTTTTCTGGAGGGACTGTAAAGGCTGCATTACAGTAAAGTAGGTCATTTTCTGAACTTACCAGACTGTTGTAACTGTTCTATTATTTGCCTTTACCCACTTAGTCATTATACCCACATTACTGATGATTATTTATCAAAAATCTCATTGTGTAAATATTTTGTGAAAGCACCAATAGTTGAAAGGAGCCAGTTGAGGTGGTTCGGGCATCTGGTAAGGATGCCCCCTGGGCGCCTCCCTAGGGAGGTGTTCCAGGCACGTCCAGCTGGGAGGAGGCCTCGGGGAAGACCCAGGACTAGGTGGAGGGATTATATCTCCAACCTGGCCTGGGAACGCCTCGGGATCCCCCAGTCGGAGCTGGTTAATGTGGCTCGGGAAAGGGAAGTTTGGGGTCCCCTGCTGGAGCTGCTCCCCCTGCGACCCGATACCGGATAAGCGGACGAAGATGGATGGATGGACCAATAGTCAACACTACAATATCGTTGTAGTATTGATATCGAGGTATTAAAATGGTATCAAATATCGTGATATTTGATTTTCTCCATATCGCCCAGCCCTACTACAAAGAAATCAAAAACACAAATAACACAACAGCGATCAACAGGCTTCCCCACAAACTCCAGCCAAGCTGCTGGGGTTTCAGCAACACACACTGCCACCACGCACACACACAACAGCACAGCGGCCACTGACTGACTGCTCAAACCTTTAACACCGGCAGCAACTATCTAAAGCAAGAAGTAAAAGCTAGTCAAATCATATGACTAAAATGCAAACCAATCCATCCAACTTACCAAAAGCTGCTCATCATTTGAAGAAAAAGTAGATCCTCCTTTCATTAACTTTACATGTAAAACTCCATATGGACCTGAACTAACGTTACTGCTACGCTTATGTGATGCTAGTTAGTTTTGCTTCTCGACCGTATACTAACTGGTCCAAAAAATTCCGAAGTAAGTGGCGAGGCCAGCTAGAAGGCTCTGTCCTGTCAAACAATACGCCCAACACGGCAAACTCGAAATTTGATTGGTTAAAGAATATGACAATCAACAACATTGTCCCTATTTAATTAAACAGCAGAGGGATTCACTCGAAATTCTCAAGGCCTCAGAGTAGATTTTTCACCCGGAGACAGCACAGAGGGGGAAATCTGATTGGATAAAAGTGCTAATTTATGAAATGCACTGGAAGCCGCACAACAGAGGGTGAGAGTAGCAATAGACTCGTGGGAACGGACTTTGTAATATATATATATATATATATATATATATATATATATATATATATATATATATATATATATATATATATATATATATATATATATATATATATACTGACACTCTCTTGGCCAGCAGAGAAGGCCTTGCTGGCCCTGACTGCCCACGCAGAGGTGACAAGTGTGTGTGGGAATTTTCATTTTCAGCAAGTGGCCCCATTAATATTGGTTGCCAAATGATTTTGAGCATGAGCATAAAAGCTTTAAGAGACACCAGTCTGTAAGAAAAAGTATTTCAATTGAGGTAAGGAGATGGCACATGACTCCCGTTCTCTCAAAAAGCTACCTTTTTTTTTATTTTTTAGAACCAGGAATTTTGGACTTCTATGGTAAGCGTCAATAGCAAACCTTAATTTAGTTTTATGTATTGTAGCAATGATCATATTCGGTGCATATGTTTGTCGATTAAAATAGAAACTACTGGAAAGATCCACATTGGTTTGAAGGAAGGACAACAGCGGAGAGGCTGACCTGCACACATTGGTAATGTCGGCTCCTGAGTAACCCTCCATCTGCTCGGAGATCTTGTCCAAGTCCACGTCGCTGGCCACCTCCAGCTCCTTCAGGTTGATCCGGAGCAGCTCCACTCGCCCTTCCGCTGCAGACACAAATGCAACCGTGATTCCAAATTTGGCTGCACAATTATTTGTCTCAGAATTAATTGCGATTAACAATATCATTGTCTCTTTCAGTCAAATTTAAAAACAATTATTAATGTATTACTTTTTTTAAACCGACATGTGACCCAGATGATGTATAACAAAAGTACACAGCCTGTGTATCTCTTGTCATTTTTGTTGCTATAAAAACATGTATAGGGTCAAGTGCCAACAATTAAAAAAAATATTAAAGGTGCAGTAGGTAAGCCTTATAAAACTAACTTGCTGTCATATTTGCTGAAACTGACCCTATGTTTGAGTAGAACTACATGAAGTAGGTCATTTAAAAACCACCTACAGCCTGTAGTGTGATTTGAAAAAATCCTCCGCTCCCTGTTCAGATGCACCAATCAGGACACCAATCAATGCTACACACCTGTAACCCCGTCAAGGAAAGGGTTAACAGAAACGTAGTGTTGGCCAATCAGACTCCCGCTTTTGGCTGAGTTGCTGTCTGATCTGTCAGAGGGGGAGCAGGAGTGCGGTCCCCAGAGAAGAAGTTGGTCAGTTCATGGCGCAGATTAGAACCCAAATTGAAACGTAGGCAACTACATCTGCTGAATGTTAGAACATTGTGTCAAATTGGTTGTTATTACTGAGACTTATAAAGTGTCAGGTTTAGTTCCATCATAGTATTAATAGTGTCAAAAATTAGCTGACGTCAGGGTTCAAAATTAGCACCGTTTACCAGCCAAATGCTGGTGAAAAATGCAAGTGGCTGGTAGATTTGCTTCACTCACCAGCCAAAAAACCTGATGGTAATCTATTGAGTGGCTGGTAATATTTGAACGTTCACTAGCTATTTGGCTGGTGGACGAAAAAGTAAATTTTGAAGCCTGGCTGACGTCGTTGTTCAGTAGCTAGCTCAGAGATTATTGGCTAATGAAATTACTGATTTAGCATGGGGGGGGGGGGGGTTTAAACACTTTTGCAAGGCACTGTATCCGTGTCACATTCTCATTAGGGGCTGAGCCCCCCTAAAGGTCTGATCCTAGAATCACCCCTGGTCACAAGCCAAAGCATTAAGAGATTGCTGTAGCAACCAACGTGATAATAACTTAGATTAAAGGTGCAGTAGGTAAGACTTCTAAAACTAACTTTCTGTCATATTTGCTGAAACTGACCCTATGTTCCAGTAGAACTACATGAAGCAGGTCATTAAAAAAACATCCAGCTCCTCTGGCACCACCTACAGCCTGTAGTGAGATTTGCTAAAATCCACCGCTCCCTGTTTAGATGCACCAATCAGGGCCAGGGGGGGGTGTCTAACTGCGTGTCAATCACTGCTCATGCACACCATTCTTCCTTGTGGGGGGAGGGGCTTAGGAGAATATTTTGGGCTTTAGTGGAAAAGGGGGAGGGACTGAGAAGTTGTTGAAGTTAAAAGAATTTGGCTAAGTCCTGGATCTTCCCAATCCTACCTACAGCACCTTTAATATAGCGCATTTCATGAAACCCACGGACGCTTTACACAAGTACAGGGGGACATAAGGGAAAAGAAAATAGTAAGCCAACACAAACACAGACTAAAAGGAATAACACGTCCGCGCTAAATGGAAGGGGGACGTAATTTAATGTTAGGTAGTGATGTACAACCACATTGTGCACTGTTAAGTTAATTTATTAATGAAATAGACATATTACATACTTGAGGGTAGAGCTGGGCAATATATCAATATTATATCGATATCGTGTTATGAGACTAGATATCAGTCTTAGATTTTGTATATTGTGATATGACATAAGTGGAGTCTTTTCCTGGTTTTAAAGGCTGCATTACAGTAAAGTGATGTACTTCTCTGAACTTACCAGACTGTTCTAGCTGTTCTATTATTTGCCTTTTCCCCACTTAGACATTATGTCCACATTACTGATGATTATCTGTGTGAAGATATTTTGTTAAAGCACCAATTGTCAACTCTAGAATATCGCCACAATATCGATATCGAGGTACCAATTGTGACTCACGTTATCGCAGTTGTCTTTAACTTTCCTTTCCCCTTTAATCTTTTAGTTGTTCTTCGTTTAATTTCCTTCTTTCCTGTGATGGCCCTGCCACAGTATCAGCCACAACTACAACAGATAACTTCTAAAATAACATTAAAATACAATTAGGCCTATATAAAGACATCTCCTACTTCCTTTTACCTGGCTCTGCTGGCATACGCTAACACAGGCTTTTCCGGTGTTACAAAGAAATCTGTGACCCTTCCGAATGTGTTACTGTAGCACCATCTACCTGCCGCAAATCATTCTGTGACTCCGTGGGGGGGAAAAAAATTTAAAAAATCGGACCTGGGCAGATGCCTTTCTAAAAACTATATAAAATTAGCGTTCTTTTCACTTTAAGTCTCGTTTGCTGTTACAGGTCATTTAAGACCGTTGTATGAAAAATGACAGAGCTTCAGGAACATTAAAAAGTGACATATATTCACTTAAAATTAAATTAAATAAATTATTATTTAATAATTGCACCACTGAAACACATCATTAACTGAAATGATAAGGGCATATGTAGGGGTGGGCGATATGGACCAAAAATCACATCATATATAAATAAATAGCCGATATTAAATAAAAAGGGCTCTCTCTGAGAATGCTCCATCAGCTGTTTTTAACAACAATTAACAGACTGAGAGAGAGATTTGCTATGTAAATTGTTTATATAATTAATATATCCTTATATTGTGTTAATGTTCATTCGTTTTGTCCGAATATTTGAACAAATCATATGTTGATGCTATGGCAACATTGTTTTTGAAACTTTCATGCCAATAAAGCTCCTTTGAATTTGAGAGAGAGAGAGAGAGAGAGAGAGAGAGAGAGAGAGACAGAGAGACAGAGAGACAGAGAGACAGAGAGATGGACTGAACTTTCTTTGATCATGAAGCCGGTTGTTACTGTACAGTTCTCTGGTTTATCAGTGAAGTGTCTGAACTACACTGCAGACTGGATTCTCTACTCTACTACAGAGTGATGGCTGACTCATGATGAACAGGTCCAGCACGGGTTGAATGCGCATCGTCAGGTCGGCGTTAAATACTTCACCGAAACCTGGTGCTAATACGGCACGGGTGCCTAAACGACCGGTATCTACCGAACCGAATCGCAACGTGAATTTCAGTGCCTCATTTCGTTTCCAATTAAATCAATTTTGCGCTGCTCTCTGATGCTCTGAAACAGACGTTAAAGGCAAAAGTAGCATCGCTGCACGTGCCGCTAGTTATGACTACACTTGACAGCAGCTAACGTTAGCCTACAGTTAGCTAGCAGCTGGATTAAACACGGTTAAAATGCTGATAGCTAAACAGTGTAAAGTGTGTCTGTATTTCACTGTAGAGGATTCTAACATCGGGACGTTAAGCAGTCTGCAGCTGCCTTTGTCGGAAAAACAACACAGACGGTGCGTTCACTTGAAACTAGTAAGCCTCATGGTGCATTCAAAGTTATTGGAAAATACCCTATTCCCCTATATAAGTATCGGTTCAGGCACCGGCACCATTTTAAAAGTATCGTTTTAGCACCGGTATCGGAAAAAACCCAAACGATACCCAACCCTACTTATGGGTCACATTAGTCTGCATTCGATCACTTTCATTGAATTTAATTTCCCATGAGACTTATGGAGGCTATATTCTTATACAGCGAAGAAAAGAGTGTACCTGATGGCAGAGGGATGTAGATCCTCTTCTCCAGCCGTCTTCTCAGAGCCTCATCGATGTCCCATGGGAAGTTGGTGGCAGCCAACACCATCACCATCTTTGATGGATCATCGTTTTCCGATGCTCCACCGACACCTACACAAACAGTCCCAATAATTGAAAAATCCTCAGAATGGAATAAATTGGGTTTGTTTTGCAGTTAAAACATACAGTATATCTAGAATGCTGGGTAATAGGCTACACTACAGAAAACTAATGCTAGCTTGTTGAAACCATTTTAGAGAGTGAACAGAAGATGATTGTGGTTGCGTTATCACCAGTTTACAAGAACATCTCATAGTCATCATACCATCCATCTGCACCAGCAGCTCTGCCTTGACTCTCCGGCTGGCCTCATGTTCCTCTGAAGTCCCTCTGCGGCTGCACATGGAGTCAATTTCATCAATGAAGATCGTAGTGGGAGCGTAAAAACGGGCCTGAGCAAGACCACAATATATAATTAATATGCAAGTATATTACAGAAGTATCACTGTCCGAACTAATTCAAATTAGGTCTGCACAATTTATTGTAAACTAATCATGATCTACAAATTCACATCCAAATTTAAAAAGGTGTATTAGGCCATTTTGACCACTAAAGGCAGAAAGATTAACTTATAAAGTTATGGCTATGACATCAAATTTGCTACCTAACAAGAGTAAGTCTAATACTAGTCTCCTGTCAGCTATGGTTTTATCCACAAACTCTGGAGAGAAAAATATCTTGAGTTATCAGCTTTCTAGATACTTTGCTTTCTTCACCAGCCACCTGTTTACTTCAGCTCTTTGCCATTTCATGCTAAGCAGGCGGTGCACAGTGGCACTCATAAGTTTATGAACCCATGCTAAAGTTGACTAAAAAGAGGAATAAAAAAATCATCTTTTGGAAATTGATCTTAATGCCTTAATTAAAAAAATAGGAAAAATCCAACCTTTAAGGACAACAATTTTCTTTGTGAATGACTAATGTATTGTAAATAAATGTTCTTCCTTCAAATACAGGGGGCATAAGTAAGTACACCCCTATGTTAAATTCCCATAGAGGCAGGCAGATTTTTATTTTTAAAGGCCATGGATCCAGGATACTATGCATCCTGATAAAGTTCCCTTGGCCTTTGGAATTAATGTTATTATGTGATGATGTGGGGCTATTTTAATTCCAAAGGCCAAGGGAACTTTATCAGGATGCACAGTATCCTGGATACTATGCATCCTGATAAAGAGATGATAGAGAGATGATCTTATGGAAAGTACCCCATGCCAATCTGTAGGTATGGTGAAGGGTATGTGATGATGTGAGGCTATTTTAATTCCAAAGGCCAAGGGAACTTTATCAAGATGCATAGTATCCTGGATCCATGAAATAACTGGCCTTTAAAAATAAAAACCTGGCTGCCTCTATGGGAATATAACATAGGGGTGTACTTACTTATGCCCCCTGTATTTGAAGGAAGAACATTTATTTATTTACGATACATTATTCATTCACAAAGAAAATTGGTGTCCTTAAACGTTGGATTTGGTAAACGGTAGAAAGCAGCATGGACGCAAGTGACAACATTACAGTGGTTGCTTCTTTTTTTATATCTCTTGATTCAGTCTCTTTCAAACTCAGTGCCAACTAATTTGGAATAATGTTCGAGCGATGGAATTTGTGTGATGACAGAAGTAACCAACGGAGGCATCGGGTGTCATAGCATCGCACCGGAAAAAGGGCGAAAATTACGGTCCACCCTAGGGTGGAAACCTGGTGCCATATCCTATACGATTGGTATCTACCCGGACCGAGTGTTAAAGCAGGTTTCGGTGCCCCTTTTTGGTGCTATTTAAATGTCTGCACCGCTCTCTGGTGCTCCAAAACAGAGCGGCATTCTTTACTGCACGTGACGCTTGTAAATATTACACTAAGCAGCAGGTAACGTTAGCCTACCGTTAGCTAGTAGCTGGCTTACACGCAGTTAAAATATTTAAAGCTAAACCATCTGAAGTGAGGCTGTATTCATGGCACATTTATGTGCACCTCGAGAAACTCAAGCTGTGTCATCTAGTGGTTCTTTTTGTTGTTTAACAGCAAATCGACAGAAATAAGTTATTGTTTAACATTGTTTAAATAAATTGTTTAAATTTGACCAATAGGCAATATACAAGCTGTTCTTTAACGTTGTGAGCTGTCGTTCTTGTCTTTTTAGTATTTGTTCAGGCACCGGCACTATTCTTTTTTAAAGTATCGTTTTAGCACTGGTATCGAGAAAAAACAAAACAAAACAAACAATACCCAATCTTAGTCCACCAATATCATGTTTAACACAAATATCATCACTGCCGATCGGAGCTAGAGCCGTGAATACCCGTGACCACTGCAGAGTAATTTGTCCTGGGAATGAATGCCGCTTGTAACCTTTCCCACTTAAGACAAAAGCAAGATGTTAGTGGGTTCTTTGGGCCAGTGAGAAGGGGAGGGGGGGGGGGTTATACTTTAAAGTGCTCATATTATGCTTTGTGGTTTTTTTCCTTCCCTTTGTTGTGTTGTATATCTTTTTGTGTGCATGTAATAGGCTTACAAAGTGAAAAAGCCCAAAGTCCACCCCAAAGGGACTTACCATCTCCAACAGAAAACACTGTTCACAAACTGCTCCAAACAGCTCTATTGTAGTCCAGCCTTTACTTCAGAGACAAACGTGGTCACTTTGGAACACACGTTATAATGCTCGCCTAGCTGCATGCGTGGCACGACCTCATACTCTGCTTCTGACTGGCTAGTAGTCCTTACCTACACTGTAAACCCGAATGTTCAAAGTAATTAAATAGATTAAGTGGGGTATACTCAAAATTTTAGAAAAAGTTATACTAACTTAATTTTGTCAAGTTGGTGTAACATGTTCTTCATTTTTGAGTATTGTTAACTAATAATTTTTGATTAAATGGAACTATTTTGTGTATAAGTAAGCATAACTTAAAAACATAACTTAAGTGCAACTTAATAGAATTAAGTAATTACATACTAAGAATGATAAAGTCCTGTTATTTCTATTGTTTCAAATAGGGGTGATTTAAAAAAAAAAACTTAATTTATATAGCACATGTTAAAATACAATAAAATCTCAAAGTGCTTCACCAAATAAGTAAAATTGATCATAATAAATAAATTGCAATCAGCAAATGGTCTGAAATGCATTAGACATTAGTGGAAGACAACATGTATTTATTTTATTTATTTTTTGTATTTTTAAAACAGTAACAATTTGATTGAGGCAAATGGTCTGAAATGCATTAGACATTAGTGGAGGACAAAATGTATTTATTTTTTGCATTTTTATTGTCATCAATTTAATGTTGCTTATATATTTTTTATTTTTATTTAAGTGTTGAGCAGCTGCAGGGATCATTTTTTATGCCGAGTTAATCTCTGATTCAACCTGCGAAGCAGAAGGTGGTGCTAATATGCATACTACCTTCCTTACCGCTCTTTGGAAAAAAACAGAAGAAGAAAAGTTTGAACAACGCAGCAAGGCGGGAAGCAACAGACAGTAGGCTTGCAGAAGTTACTACCTAAGCAGCAGCAATCAGCCTCACTGGACTTACTGTAAGTTTTGAATGTTAATATTCATTCACTTTTACTTCTTTTATACATTATACATTTTTACATGCGTTTGTCTCAGAGAGTGTAGAACTTCTCCAAGCCCCCGCCCTTCACTGGCTTATCACGGAAGTCTTGTAGGGATTGGCAACTTGTCAGATATAGGTTAGCTGCTAAAGAGCTAGCTAGCTAGCTAGCTAGCTAATTAGCGCGACCACTAACGTTACACACTCCAGCAGCACAGCTAGCGACCCACCACTACCAGACTCACTGAAGAATTTTACGACGGATGAATCTAGTAATCACACGCTCATTCCCCGCTTAAAGGTGGTGTTAGAAAATGAGTTGTTAGTAGAAGCACTAACAGACACCTCATATGCGATAGTTAGTTTTTTGTTGATGGAAACTTTCAATAGTGCACCGCTAAGGTCCAATATCATATTAAAAGAGCATAAACGAGCATAATGAGTCAAACTGAGTTCCTACACTGCAAGTCCGCGCTCCCTGTAGCTTCTAGGGACGCTCGTTTTAAATTCTGTGTGAGCAGACTGTCTGAGACACGGAGATTGCGGTTAACAGAACACGAGTCAACTGCCCGTGCTCGCCCACTTGTGTTGCGTCGGTTTTAAAACAAACGACCCTGCTGGAGGCAAGCTGCTTTTCATGACAAAGATGAATAAAGTAAAAACCCTTAACAGTAAAGCTTTGGTTTGTAGAAATGGCATTATTGTTGATTAAGCATGCAGTAAGGTTCAAGTGCTGCTGCTTTTCTTTACAGTAATGTTAATTTTGCTTGATGGCTTTAGTAACTTCACACTTTAGGGATCAAATGAAAAGATCATTAACAGGGAACATTTATAAGTATTTATAATTCGACACTCTTTGAATGCTTTTACTTGTTCAGTTTCAGATCAGTTTATGCCTTTGCATCTCTCTGTTCCAGTTTCAAAAAGTTAAGGAAGATAACTGGAGATGTGATAAAGATACCAGGTAATCCAATGAATCTCTCTCACACACACACACACACACACACACACACACACACACACACACACACACACACACACACACACACACACACACACACACCTCTAAATACCAGTAACTTAAACTGTTTTGTTTTTTCAGACAATGTTTTAGTGTGGTAACCCTAAATCATACACACTCCCACATACACATATCATTTGTTTATTCTACTTGCCTGTTTGATCAAAATAATGCTTTTTGCCGTATTCAAGTCAACAGTTCATGAATGTCTTCTGTTCACGAATATCCTCTTCCTAATTGATATTTAACCTTTGGCACTGAACAGATCATATTTTACTTTGTATTTGCTTGCAAATATTGTTGAAGAAAGATGGTGGAGACCACATTCCCCCTATGCCGACAGACCATAGTGATATCCTGCCCACCAGTGAACGAGCTCATGGACCTCTGGCCTGGTCTCAAAATAGAGTCTGAGGTAATATGGATCAGCTCTCTCTTTTAAAGTGAAAATTGTGATTCTTACTCATTTGGCCGATATTTTTGCTTTATAAATGTGTGCTAGATTCTTCAAATTGGACTGTTTTTTTTAAGTGTTCTCCTCCTGCTGTTATTTCTATGCAGTTGTATGCAGAGTTCCAGCGGATTACAAATCAGAACCTGCCCAACACATGCTATCCTGAGCTTGACCGCCATCTTCCTCAACCGATGACCTTATTCAGACAGAAGGCATCAAAAACTGGGAAGACAGCAGATGCTCTGGCTAAAATTTAAAAAAAAAAATCAATGATGAACAGGTAAATAGATTTTTACACATTTCATAGGTTGACCCAGTGGAACATTGAACAGGTTCAATGATTCAAATGAGCTTTGTGAATTTTGCAATTAGTCCACTTTATGTTTGCCATTTGTCTGATTGCATTAAAGATGTGAACAGGTTAGAAAGTGGTAAACTACCACCAAGGTTGCAGACCCTCAAGAATGGCTTAATGATGTAGAAACTCATCTGAAAAAAGGCTGCAGGGTAAAGCATTATAAAAGGCTAGTTCAAAGTTATCTCCTTTTGTCTAAATAATGCCTCAAAAAGTTACTGCACTACTTTGCAGGTGTTCAGCCAATAGGCCCAAACTACACAATATGCCTTTGTTCTCATTAATATAATGCAAAAGTAACGCTAATGTTTTGTATGTTTTAATGTTTTTCTTAACCATTGTGGGCTGCACAAGATGACCCACATTTCACTGTGCATTTGATACTGGTTATGTAAAACATTTACATTTTAGAGTTTTAAGTGAAAATGTTCTTAAACAGTCTATAGAATTTTTGAAATTTCACCCAAATTGCTGCCCTGTTGCCTTACTCAGGAATTAACCAGGAAGCCAAAAGCAGTGTTTTTTTTTCTTTTATAGCTGTAGCAAACAATAATTTCATTTTGGTATTATTTATTATTGTTTTTGATTACTCCGATTATTTTCCTGACTATCTGATTAGTTGTCTGGTCAATATCAGAAATTTGTGATACATATTTATTTCCTAGGGCCTTAAAGCAACACGCCTACTTATTGGGGCTTATTCCCCGTATCCCCCAGAGTTCGATAAGTCCATACATACCCTTCTCATCTCCGTGCGTGTCGTAACTCTGTCTGATGCACCCACGCCTAGCTTAGCACAGATCCTGGAGGTAACCAGCTCCATCTATGCTCCTAATAAGTGACAAAATAACGCCAACATTTTCCTATTTACATGTTGTGATTTGTATAGTCACAGCGTGTACGAATAACAAGGTCACATGAGACACAGCCATCTTCTAACCGTATACAAACTGGGAACTATATTCTCAGAAGGCAAAGCACTGCTACTTGGGTGGAGTGATTTGCTTGCAGAACTCCAGGCGAACTCTCTGCTCCTCACCACGGGGCTTCTCAGGTGCAAATCACTCTGCCCAAGTAGCAGAAGTATCAGTGCTTCACCCTTTCTGAGAATAGTTGTCAGTATGTATACGGTTAGAAGATGGCTGTTTCTCAGCAGCTAGCAGTGGGTGCGTCAGACACGCACGGAGATGAGAAGGGTATGTATGGACTTATCTAACTCTGGGGGATATGGGGAATAAGCTAAAGTCCCAATAAGTCGGTGTGTTCCTTAAGTGACCAGGAACACATTTGGAAGGCTAGAAGTTTTTCTTCTTAAAAATCTCTCAAATGTATTTATTTATTTATATACAATTTATTTAAGTATATTTTAAAATTATTTTTTTATTCTATTTATTTTAATTTATAAATGTTTATTTATTTTTGTATTTAATTTTAAATTTAACTGTTCAAAAGCGGACTTTCATGACTTTTAGATATATTAAGTTAGGTAAACTTAATGTAAGTGAGGCAATCAGTTGCCACAAAATTTTTAAGTTTTGAGTCACATGTTTTTAAGTAAACAAACTCAACATATTTGACTAATGTGTACTTAAAACAATGACAACACAAACTAATAAACATTGAGTTTGGTTAACATAAACTGGTGTGGTTGTGTACTTATTTTTTTAAAGTTCTGTGAACTTATTCCTGTCGTTTGTAAACTCAAAACTTTTAAGTCATAATAACTGAAAATAATTGAGCTGCCTTAACAGAAAACTGTAAGTCATATTAACTGCAAATATTTGAGTTGAGTTAAATGAGCACTTTTAATTTAACTGTTATCAAAAGGTACATGTAGCTCATCCAACCTTTTAAGTTCTGGAAAATTTTGACTTTTAAGTTAATCAACTTAAAAAATGTGAGGCAATCAGTTGCCACAATTTTTTTGAGTTCTGGTAACTTATTCGGGTTTACAGTGTAGGTACTGTCAGGGCACGCCCTCATACTCTGCTTCTGACTGGCTAGTAGTCCTTACCTAGGTACTGTCAGGGCACGCCCTCATACTCTGCTTCTGACTGGCTAGTAGTCCTTACCTAGGTACTGTCATGGCACGCCCTCATACTCTGCTTCTGACTGGCTAGTAGTCCTTACCTAGGTACTGTCAGGGCACGCCCTCATACTCTGCTTCTGACTGGCTAGTAGTCATAAAGTAATTTAAAAGGTTTTTAAATAAATTACAAAAAGGCAAAGAAAATATGATCAATTTAACCTATTTTGGCCATACACGATCATATTGACCGCAAGGGTTTTCGTGGCATTCTTTATGTAATTTTTCGCGCGGTTGAAGATGCATCTTGGTTGCTTAGTAACTATCATTGTCTCTGTTAGAGAAATGTCACTAGCGTCACCTAGCCTATTTGTATTTACCGGTAGCCTATTTGATTACAGTAGCCTACACTGCTTTTTATTTCAGTAGCCTATTTAGGAACAAGTTTGTAGGAAAAATGTCCAGAATGAATGAGCGAATGAAGAAGAATGTGAGTGTTGAAATGGCCTTGAAGATGCTTCAGAACATGGGAAGTGATGATTCTGATGCTGGGGCTCTATCGGAATCGGAGGAAAGTGACAGCGATCATTCCTGGGTGAATGATAGGTCCAACACTTCATCCTCATCAGAGTGAGTCCGTAGGCCAACAGCGGAAAAAGAGGCAACGACTTTTACCTAAGACTTCAGATCCAAAATGTTCTGGTTACGGTTGATGGTCGTGGTGAGTTCCGCTGTATGGCTATTCTGGTCATATTTGCAATTGTAGGCTATCATTATTATTATCATTAATCTATTCTAGTTATTGTTGTTTTAGGCCTTCCCGAACCAGTATCTCTCGAGCCAACTGAATGCAGCCCGCCTGAGTCATCACGGCCGGAGGCGGCTGTGGAAAAGGGGAAGGATGGGACGGCGTGGACGGTTGCTTCAGCAACGTCCAGGGAGAAAACAGAGCCAAAATGTCCTGACAGAAGCTGCTGGCACCACAGCACACGCAAAGCGCAACATTGAAGATGCGCTCACGGCCTTCGTGTGTCTATTCCATAATGGCATGCTGAAGCACATCAGGGACTGCACTGTGGCTGAACTAAAAGCATTTATAGCTTATACCTGCTATATATCCACGGGGAAAAGGGTGCAAAAAACATCGATTTGGACAGTCTGTGATCGGAAAAATGGGGCTTCCCCTTTTTTACAGAAACGATGGCCAGAAACAGATTTAGAGAGGTGAAATTCCTGCGGTTTGATAAGAAAGAAACCAGACGCATTCATCTGCAGATTGACAAGTTTGCCCTGGTGTCGGCAACTTAGCCGACAGCAGCGTAGCTTGTTACAAGCCTGGTGCCGACATTACAATTGATGAGCAGCCGTTCCCCGGTGCTAATTTATTCAGTACACGGGGAACAAGCCTGATAAATTCGGCATCAAATTTTGACTGGCTGCGGATGTGCAGTCCAAATATATGCTGAACGGGCCTCCGTATCTAGGTAAAGAGGAGACGCGGAGCAGAGGTCAGCTCGTGGGAGAGAGTGTGGAGCCATTTCTAGGGAAGGGAAGAAACATTACAACTGATCATTTCTTCACCTCCCTAAAACTGGCCACTGCCTAACAGGACAAAAAGACCATCCTGGTTGGCACCCTGGACAAAGCCAAACGTGAGATGCCTCTCTCTGTAAAAGAGCAGGTAGAGCTGTTCAGCACAAAGGTGCTGAAATGTGCTAATGCGACACTGACCATTTAACAGAAAATGTGTGCATTCTGAGCTCAGTGCACACAAGTGTGGGGATAACAGATGGGCCGAGTCGGTGACTTATTATAATAACACCAAATACGGCGTAGATGTGTTGGATCAGACGGCGAAGGCGTACTCCGTGAAAGGCAGTACACGAAGATGGCCAGTGGCTGTATTTTATAACATTCTCGACCTGGCTGGAATAAACGCACGTCCTATACAAGGAGTGCACCAGCAGCAAGATATCAAGAAGGAAGTTTTTGCTGCAGTTGGCAGAGGAGCTGAGAGCCGAGTTTATGGAGGGGGAAAGGGCAGCAGCGCACGGTCCCGGTCAGCAGCGGCAGCTACCACTGCAGCAGGCACAAAAACGCAGGCAGTGCCAGGTGAGGAGGAGCTGCAATCAGAACAAGACAAAAGACACCTGCAGCACATGTCGCAAACCCGTCTGCTGCAACGTCACACGTGTCAAAAGAAGAGATGTCACCTGTGTTGACTGCGTTTAAAAAGCCACATGTATTTGTAAGTAATTGTTTCATGGTTTGTTCTTGGCTCTTTTTGTTATCAGCTCGGTTCCAGCTTTTTCGATTAGCCTATTTTCTGTGTCATTTGTGTTAGAAATGTGTTTAAAAATATAATCTTAATGTTTAAAAAAATGTAAATTTACACGGTTTACCATGATTTGATATTGAACACAATATATGCATTAATCTCGCAATTTGGTATTTATCCTATTTAATTAGAAAGTTTAAAATCTCACGGTCAAAATGACTGCTTACAGCAATTCTAGTAGTTATCGAATTCCGGCACTTCTAGTGTTAAGCAAAATTACCCAAGTTCTTTCACTAAAGAGTTTTACTGTGGAATACAATGCCATTTACTGCGTGTTTTTTCAGACTTTGTTGACATTTGAGAACAACATTTTGTTATCATCGGTATCAATCACACATCTGAAGTCTTACCATTTCAAAGAGAAGTCGAACTAGCTTCTCAGACTCCCCTCTGTACTTGGAGGTGAGAGTAGATGAGGAGACGTTGAAGAATGTGGTTCTGCACTCGGTAGCAACTGCTTTAGCCAAAAGTGTTTTCCCCGTGCCTGGAGGTCCCACCATAAGCACTCCCTAAAAGTAAAGAAAGTATTTATGTGCATTGATGTAAGTGATATATGTCATTACAAAACAAATACATTTAAATCTCTTTACATACGCACCTTCCATGGTCTTCGTATGCCTTTGAAAAATGCTGGCATCCACATCGGCAACACAACCGCTTCTTTCAGGAGTTTTTTTGCATCTTCCAAGTCTGCAATGTTGTCCCTAAGAAACAGATTAGACAGTGCTTACACCTGGTAGATCTCTGGAAGGCTGCGGATCATCCCAAGAAACACACACACTACCTATGATTCTTAAAATGTGTGTTTTGTCTTTCTTTTAGCCATACTTAGAAAGGGCAGTGAAATCAAAACAACTGTCCAAACAGCAGTCCTTACTGGCAGAAATTAAGGTTAGTTTGCTGGCCATCTTTAACAGGACTCCCTGGAAGAAGGGATATTGTATCTCAATGCGACCTTTTTGATTAAATAAAGGATAAATAAACAATAAAAAAAATAGCTACGGTTGAGTAACTTTGCCAATGACAGATGTCATTAGAACCAAGAAAATCAACAGTTGCTAAATATTAGTTTTACTTCTTTTAGCTTAAGATATCATTAATACCATGAGAGTAGTCTAATCAAAATTGCAGCCCAATTTCATAACAATGTAACATTCATGCGCTCGGCCAGTGTTTATGTCTATTTAGCTTTGCGTCTTTTCCCAAGATCACTTGTTGTTGTTGTTTCAGTGTAAGGTAGCTTCAAGTCAAAGGTGCTGTAGGTAGGATTGGGAAGATCCAGGACTTAACCAAAAAAGTCTCCTAAGCCCCTCCCCCCACAAGGGAGAATGAATGCGTGTGCATGAGCAGTGATTGACACACAGTTAGACACCCCCCTGGCCCTGATTGGTGCATCTGAACAGGGAGCGGTGGATTTTTACATATCTCACTACAGGCTGTAGGTGGTACCAGAGGAGCCAGATTGTTTTTTTAATGACCTGCTTCATGTAGTTCTACTAGAACATAGGGTCAGTTTCAGCAAATATGACAGAAAGTTAGTTTTAGAAGTCTTACCTACTACACCTTTAACAGGTTACAGAAGACAAAAGTCCTTAATTAGAAATAAAAAATAAAAATAAAAATAAAAAATAAAGTACATTACCCAAAATTACACCCACAGCTCTGATGAATAGAAACGGATGAACACATACCATTTAACATTTGGATTCTCAGATATAATATCTCTCTCCAAAGCTTCCACGAGGTCTTTATCATATCCTGTCCCGTCAAACTTTTTCACTTCCTTCTCCTGGACATCTGCTTTGTTCTGGAAGGCAGACAAGTAAGGGTTAATTCCCGACGAGGTGTAAATGTATGTGTTTTTATATAGCGCTTTTCTAGTCTCAACGACTACTCAAAGCGCTTTTACATAGTACAGGAACCATTCACCATTCACAGGGTCCAGTGTTACCCAAGGACACTTCAACATGGGACTGCAGGGCCAGTGATCGAACTACCAACCTTCCGATTGGCAGGCGACCGCGCTACCACTGAGCCACAGCCGTCCCCATTGTTGTCCGTTGTTATGCAGCGGAGGCTGCACATCGGACAGTTCCAGCCTTCTCTGCCATCCATTAATTCCTGACAATAGACACCTCGTAGGGCGTTACCCCGCAAATACCATGGTCATATGCTGAATAACATTTTTTAAGACCACGAATTTATATTTTAATGCGTTTACAATCAAAATCCAGTTAATAGGACGGATCTTAGATACGACTTGCCAGGCTTAGCAGCGGGAGGTATCTCTAGTTCGCTCATCTCACAGAACCCTTCAGCTCAGACAGCTACGAGCCAGAAAGCTAAGTCATGCTAGCAAGATTTAAAGTCAATAATATTGTGTACGGTTGACAATCAGTAAATATAATGTGACAGTATGTTTACTAACAAGATAAGCTTAGCTATCCAGCCATGTCATTGTCCCCAAAACAATATCAAGACTTCCACGAACCAATGATCCGCCGTGTGCACTGTCGACCGCAGTCTGAAGTAGTGAGCTGAACGGGATGAGAGATGATCGCTCTGAAACAAAGTGAGTTCAGAGGGGCAGTGTAACTTATGGTGTGTTCCATTTGTACTCGGAGGTCGGAATTTTTCCTAGGTCAGAGTCGGAAACACGCCCCCTGAACTTGGATTTCTGAAGTTCGGGAGTTGGACAACCTCGCAGTACCCCTGAGTACCCCGTGCATCAACACCAGTGAAAGCTGTAGTAACATACAGTTATTAGGACTTCGGTCTTAGTTGTGTCTCACTAAAGCACTCGTACACACAGTACTGTCCAACTTATATCCGGGTGGGTGGTGCAGTGAATATGACACATGCCTTTGGTGTGGGAGATGTGGGTTCGATTCCCACTGCGATACATCAACCAACGTGTCCCTGAGCAAGACACTCAACCCCTAGTTGCTCCAGAGGTGTGCGTCCTCTGACATATACAGCAACTGTAAGTCGCTTTGGATAAAAGCGCCAGCTAAATGACATGTAATAATACTTTGGACATGTTACGCTGTTTGTAACAAACCACAAAAAAACTGCATAATGCGCCGGTATCACCGGGCAGTACTAACCCCACGCACTCAACTCTTCTTGCAGCTTGTGTGTTAGCCCCATCCTGTGGTGTTCAGAGGACTAGGCACTGAGGGACTACACTCAGTGTTGAGAAATAACATATTCACTTTCAATCTAGCGCATTCATTTAGAACGGTAAACAGTCAGTTTCACCGGGACTCCTTAGTAGAGCTGTAATCGGGCCTTAAAAGTTCGGCCCGACAAGGCCCGAGCCCGACAAGTACATTTTGATTGACAGCTTTTTAAAAGCCCGAACCCGTTTACAGCCCGACATTATTCAAATGTGCGCACGCACACAGCTCTTTTGCCTTTTGTCAAGAGCGAGTCATTTATACATTTTTTAACATAATTTATTCATGACTAACGTAGGCTATAGGCCACTTGGAAGTTGAAACAAAGAAATAAAATAAGTCCTCTAAAGGCCAGCCTCCCTTTCACCTCCTCAGCATCCATTTTCGAGCTAATCGAAACGCATCACCTGACCGCTCATTTGTAAAATGATAGAAATTAAGACCCGTCGGGTTCGGACAAAGATCTTCAGCTCTACTCCATAGAAGGTGTTCTATATCACTTTTTTATGGACACCCTGCAGCCAATCAAAATTGAGTATTCACCAAGACCATGGTATTAACAACATTAGTGCCCCTCCCTGTTCCCTGAATGGAACATGCTGGGTCTGGTTTCATCCAGACAAAAAAACTGGATTTACAGGCTTGGAATGGCTGTAGGTAAACAAGCAGCATGTGGATACTGTTTAATCAGCAATGCAAATAGTTGTCTCTGAATATATGCCATGCAGTATTATGAAGGAGAAAGTGGTGTGTTGAAACCAGCAACATGTTTACCTTATCATCCTTTGATTTGCCAGCGGCCTCCTTCGGCTCTTTGGACTCCTTCTTTTCTTTGCCCTTGGCTAGTTTGCTCCTGTCCCCGTTGGACCCGCGAGACGAGTGCCTCTGCTGGGCCCTCACAGCCACGCTCAGCCTGTTGTTGGGAGGTTTGCTGTCTTTATAGGGGTTAGCAGGACGCCTGACAGGACAAGGAGAATGTCTGTGCAAAAACAGAAGATCAAGCCATTAACAAAAACCATCAGCCTTCCAAGTCATGCATTTCATCATTCCAAAAAACTACTATCATGATATCTGTTTAGTGTTGGTTTTATTCATGCCAGGGCACTAATTAGTGATGTTATTAGATTTGGACTGGACTAAGACAAAAAAAAACACTAGAAAGACCAAGGCAATACAAGATCCGCATGTAGCATATTAGTTATAGCATTGTCAGTTTAAAAACCAACTAACAAGAACATTAAATCCCTAATAAATTCTTATTTCTTATAAATTATCTGGAGGACACACATGCTGTACAAGACACTAAATTATGTGAAAAGGCTCACATAGGCAGGTATTTATGCAACCAGACTGTGAAAGTGAAGAAAGAAAAAAGATCAAACAAAGAGGCAATTTGAGGTTTACAGGCCACCTCTTTAGATGGCAGAGCAGGAACAAAACAGGCTCACAACTGGGACTCAAACGTACTAATCTCAAATCATATGACTACATCAGGGCTATTGTTCACAGACAGAGAGCTTATACAACTCTGATCACAAATCTTTGCACTGCAAAGGTGAACGGTGGAGTAGGTCTATAGTTTCCACATTGGTATCACAGTGAACAAAGAAAACTTACTTATGCCAGGATCAGACTACACCATTTTTTTGTCTTTCACGACAGTCACTATGTGAGACTAGACAGACACATTACCAAAACATCTTGCTGTGTCTTGGACAGAAGAGTGGCCACACTACGAGTATGACACCGATCAGCCTCCAGACTGATTATCACGTGCTGTCGCCGAGATCATGCGCAAGTTCATAGGTCGACCCTTTTTGTGGAGCAGCAGCCTCTCAAAAAGTCACGAAAATCTTTTAAACTGACCGATGTCGATCTGAAATAAATACAGATTCAGCAACTGCATGGCCTATTTCTCGCTTAAAATGTTTTCAGAAACACGCATCCGTGAACTATTTTCGTAAAATAAGAGATCGTATTCCGAACAAGCCACCATTATGGTCTGTTTTGAAATCCGGGAGCCCCACATGTAGCGTTCGTCCAATCAGGTACAGCCATCGTGGTTGTAGGAGGGTGTAGCCTGTTTTCTTTGCTTGTCAGTGGTCAAAGTGAAGAGAAACAGATAACTGCTACAGTAGTGGCGAGCCCACTAGTGTGCGATGATGGGAAGCGGGGCGATCCCTGCCGTGAAAACAAAGCCTATACGGGCACTGTGTGGATCTTTCCTCCGCCACACAGCAGCAGTAGCGTTTCTGCTTCTTTTCACCATGTTTACATATGTTCGCCAGGCAGAGAGTGCTCTCTCTTCCTATTGGTCAATGTCAAGGAACGTCACACTAGGCGGAAAAAGAAAAAAAATTCTGACATGCTAGACTTTCTGTGTCGTGGTCGTGAAGCATCCCAGACGTTAGATTGCTGATCTTTGATGATGTCACACTACAAGAGGTGAAGACACACTTTTGTCGGTCCCGACCGCCATCATCGGGCACGACTTTGAACGTTTGTCTACGACGTGTCTGTCGGGTCAAAATCGGGCTGAATTCGTGTAGTCTGATCCTGGCATTAAAGGCCGAGTCCATCTGTGTTCTTTAACGGGTTTTTCAAATGTAAACGCCCACTCAGTCTTAGCAAAAAGCAGTGACGTGGGCTACCACAGTAAGCTAATCAATAAGGTTATGAATCATGTGAATGCTAGCTTTAGCTAACTTAACGTTAGCTTTGCTAAGTTTAGAAATAACGGCACAGAAGCTAAGCAAACATACTGCTGTGGAAGACACATTAGGCAGCGGTAGACCAGCAGCTCCCCTGTTCTGCAAGATGAAATAGCCGTTTTTGTCAAAGGAGTCTGGTGGCTTTGAAAAGAGCGATATAATGGCTTCAAGTTCCCCGTCGGAAAGGGCTGTCTGACGGCAAGGTAAAGCTGTTAAAATAGTCAAAAAATGGTGTAAACTTAAACTGATTGTTTTTTAGGTTATCCTTTTTTTCTAAGGGGCTAAAATAAGTTTAGCTGCTGCCCCCGTCCACCGCAGTAAATATTTTGCTCTATTAAGTCACCAGCTTCCATTGACAAAAAACAGTAATTTCACCTCGCAGAACACAGGAATTGCTATTGCTGCCTCAACTGGTTAAGTTTGTTTGTGTTATTGTGTGACTTTTGGATCCGACCTAACGTGGCGTCCACAGCAGTACATTGCTTAGCTTCCCGTCTGCTTCTCCAAACTGGGGCTGTGCCGACCGCCATCTAAGTTGTACCGTACTGGAGCAATGTCATCAAAAAATAAAAAGGTTTTTGAAGGGCTTGGGAAAACAGCGTATTGACGCAAAAAAATAATTTGGCCAAAATGTGATTGTTTGGATTTGAATACATAAAGGCAGCTACACACCGAGCCGATAATCGGCCGTTGGACAGTCTGGCGAGGTCAGTGACTCGAGTCTGTTCGGTGTGTTCCGTGCCGTCATCTGTCCGAGGGGCCGTCGGCCTTCATTTTGACTGACCTGACATGTTCAGTCGGAGACAGGGCAGTCGGGACTCACCCGGAAATGGCAAGCGGGATGAGCGTGACTAGAGCCTCTCAAAATCTGACAAAAATCTTTTAAACTGACCTTTGTTGATCTGAAATGAAGACAGATTCAGCAACTGCACGGCCTATTTCTCTCTTCAAATGTTTTCAGAAACACGTTTCGGTGAACTATTTTAGTACAATATGAGATCGTATTCGGAATGAGTCGCCATTAATGGCCGGTTGAGAAATCCAAAATCTGGAAGCAGCAGCCAGACCCACGTGACGCGTTCGTCCAATCAGCTGCCGTTTTTCATTTTTTGGGCGACAATACAGATTAGCGCCGCCTGCTGTTATGGAGACGTATTTGCTTTGGTGTGTTCTGAGGAACTTTTTTGACCAACTCGGGGAGACTGATCAGTCCAACTGCCTTTTCTGCCAACGGTCGGCCATCTGGTCGGTCTGTAATGGCCTTAAGGAACACTACTGGGAACCTACAGAATTATATAAAAACCTCCAAAAAACAATGGGACTGACCCTTGACTTAAGCAAAGAATGGGAAAGCAGAACATTACAAATTGTATGTGAATAACTAACTGCAATACCTCTGTTCCACATGCACAGGCCTTATTTCACAGTCATCGTGGTTACTGGGTTTAGCAGGCGTCGTGTCCAGCTGAAAGTTCTCCAGAGTCGACATTATGTCCTGAACTTGCCGATTCTCTTCACTGATTTCTTGCCACAACTAAGAAACAAACAGAGATAAAAAATCTTGACTCTTTTTTTTTGTTACTATCTGTTAAGTTTTGTCTGCAATGTTTTTAATGCCATATTTACCTGCTGCCATCTCTGCTGAACACTGCTGTCCCGCACAGTGTACACATACTTTTTGATTTGATCTAGTAATCCATGATAGAGAACACTGGCCGAGCTGTAGTTTCCCAGCAAGGCATATTCGCGGGCCAGCTTCACGTTCTCGTTGATTTCTCTTAGACTCATGGTGCTGTGGAAACACAGACAGTAAGTTCACGCACAAAGGATTATTGCAGCTATCTTGCGAACATTGGAAAAAAAATTGGGAAGCAGAGGGTGTCTATAAGACCTTTCCATTGCTAGACAACAGCCTGGCCCCTTGTTAACTTCCTATCAGTTGATTAGGGCTGGGTACCGAATTCAATACTTTTTAGGCACTGAAGCTGGAGGCAGCAAAAAAAAAACACCGCTGGCTAAACTATTTAAAAATGGCAGGTTTGTTCAGGACACCCCCTGTCTGTTGCTAGCGATGATGACGCAGTGATTAGTGACGATTCTCTCCGACCAATCAGCAGTCTGCAGGTTTTCACGTCACCTTTTGGTATCGCCTCAGCTCGCTTGGAACCTCGACAGAGGTGGTACTAAAAAAGTACCTGTTGGCAGGTACCAGGGACTTTTTTTCGTAATGGAAAAACAAAAAAAGACGAGTAGAGGCGAGGCGAGTCGAGCAGGTACCATGTAATGGAAAAACGCCATTTGAGGCCTGTGTGGCCTGTGTGGACAGAAGGAATGATTACAGTGACCAATAACACTTTAAATGTACACATGAGCATGTCCGTATTGATTTAAGACAATTATTGTTTTTTTTCCTCACCATTGTGTTACACCAGAACACTATTGGTGTGACATTGTCGTATCGGCCAGTTAAGACATTAAATACAGTGTTTTCAACACTGTCAATACACAATTTGTTGTTGTTGTGTTTCCACTATAAGTTATACTCATTTTACCAATATCTAACAGGTGTCAGATCAGTAGGCTACTCAGTAGTTTAGGTCAGTGGTTCTCAAACTTTTTCATATGAAGGACCCCTAAACTGACAAAAATTAGACCACAGACCCCCATCAGATAAGACTTTGTCCCAGGGTGCCCTACCTAATAGAATTTTTGCTTTTAGATGTTTTATTACCAAAAGTGAATGAAACCCATGAGCAAAATAGTCATACAATCTCTCATTGTGTTACTTATGAATGAAATTATATTAACATATATTATATTATGAAAATAAATGATTCCCCTTTTTGTTGGGGACCCCCTAGAATCCCTTCAAGGACCCCTGGGGGTCCCCGGACCCCACTTTGAGAACCACTAGTTTAGGTATTTTGTGTTAGGGGAGATAAAGTGTGCATCCCTGATTTTCCTGATTCTTCCTTATCGTGACTGACAATCCAAATGGAGCCGAATGATCCAGCCTTATCTCAAAAGATGCAGACCTGGAATGTCAATTTCCAGTTTTAAAACTTTTTTGTGAAAATGAGAGGTTGTATTGTTTCAAATGTAACCATAACAAAGTTTGAAACAAAAAAAATGAGTTTTATAAACATCTAAATTATTAACGGAACTCTTTAATTCCCCTCTTGTTGCCCTGCTATTTTGACTCTGAAGCTGTGTTGCTGTCAGCTCATCCAGCCAGAGAAAGACAGACCAACACTGTCAGTGTTATTTAGACGGTCTTTCACGTAACCTTAATACAATATCTACAAGCTATTTATTTACAGTTTTAAGGCATTTTCCACATTCAGTGACATGTAAACTAACAGGGTGGCCATTGTTCCATGGATTAGCACGGAGCCTCGCCCAACTGTTTGTGGCAAAATGCGACACAGAAGTTTCAGATATGTGACATAACGTCATAGTTTCTGAAAAAAAATAACTTACAACGATTTACTTTACACGGTAACGTTATGTGTTGGCGTTACTAGCAACATCCTTGACTTTGAATTTCAAGCCGGGTGGTTGGTTTCCTCTCTCTCGTCCAGACAAAGTTTAAAAGCACTGCTAAGGGTAGGCTATCTTTACAAAACTCGACGTGGTCATTTAAATCGACGTTATTAATATGACCCAGAATTCTTAGAACAAGAATTGCCCTGGTTTTATACATACAGTCTAAGGTTTATACTCAACTTTTTAGATGAACACACGCAGAGTCCTCGCTGACAGCAGCTGTTATGACAAGTTCCGCTATGGCAGTTCAAAGAGAGGCGACTTCAAGAAGACAACCCGCCGAAACCAAACACAACTCAACGAAATGTGGACACGTTTGTAGTTCACTTTACATCACGGAAGTCAGCGACAGCCATGGATGTATATGATAATAGCATAGGCAGAAATAGGCGACAGAGCACGTTCGATGCTTCCTTGTTAAAAGAAAGCCAACTGGAGTAACGTTACAAGTTTTAACTTCCGCCCATACACTTCAAAATAAAACCAAGTAGGCTAACGTTAACTTTCAAATGTTAGACAAATTTGAAAAGTATTTTTGCAAAGGCTTTTGACAATATGGCCATTTGGAGGATGACTCGGCCAAGCCAGTGTGTTGCAGGTAGATGGCCAGACAATAGAGAGACTGGAAGAGTATAAATACCTTGCTTGCACCATCATTGATGATCACAAGCTGACTTGTAGGTACTTGTAGTACCTGTATGTTTTAAGATGTCTTGTGCCTGTTTGTCTTGGACTATTTCCACTTTAATACTGTTTTCCTTAAAAAAGCATATCTTTTGCTATGTTTAGGCCTTGTATCCACACTACTCCAGCATTTCCGCGACCCTTACACAAAGACATTTGGAAACGTTGCTCACCCCGTTTAAGTTTGAAAACTGCAGGGTTGGGTTGTAGTCTGTAGAGGTAGAAACGGAGATCTTTGGAAACGAATCCAGACACCCACGTCAGTCAGTCTTATCGGTTAGGTATGCTTACATGCTTGGCAGTGTCGATGTAGCCTTGGTAAATAATTAGCAGCTGGTAGATAAATCTCCGCATCGGGGACCCGAACCCCGGTTTTCCGCGTGACAGGCGGAGATACTGTTCACTATACTAACGAGGACTGCCCAAGCACTAGATTTGGCACGGCACTCGCTAGGTGGCGCTATTCCAGCATTTAGGCTACAGTGAATACATGTAGAAACCAGTGGCGGATCTAGAAAATTTGACAAGGGGTGGCAAAAGGTCTTGGCAGGGTGGCATTGGAAGACGGTACACGGAAACCCCCATATGTAAATGGCTTGTGTGGCAAATAGATGAAAAACTGTAAACCTGCATCACATAAGTCTATCATTTGTTTGACCTTTTGGTTGATCATAATTACTGATATAGTAAGACAAATAGAATAGAATGTGTCTTATTTTATCAGTAATTATGATCAAACAAAAGGTCAAATAAAAGAAACTGTAAAACATCATTAGATAATGTATTTATATACTGCATGTACATATTTACATATCTAACCCTATAACATATACAACAGAATAGAAATAGAAATAGAAATAGCTAAAAACTGAAAACATGTCATGCCACTCAGTGACATGACATGTCTGTGAATTGTCCTTCACATGAGGAGCGAGCTTTTTTATTAGCCCTTTATTCCCACAATGGGGAAATTCTCACTGTTGCAGCAGCGAGGGATAGGGATAGCTTCATAATAGATAGTTGCTGAGCGCACATGGTTATTGGAGTTAGAGAAAATGGCGTCCCAACTGGTGCATACTTGGGTGTACTGCTCTTGTGCAAAGACATCCATCTTTTTCCTTTCCATATTTCGTAAAGTGTTCTTTCTTTGCCATATTTTAGGAATCATCAGAAATCATTACATTCATACTGTATATTCAAACATAAACAAACTGGTATATGATAGCAACAATAGAATCAAAGATAGAATGGAATATAATCAATAACCATTTGGATTGAAAACATAAGAATACATGTTGTTGTTGTTGTCATAACGACACACTATGAATACTGGGACCCAACTTTAGTTCTGACACAAATTCACTCAGACAGTAGTTTGTATCAGAGAGTCATTGACTGTGACAATCCAAAGGTGCAGATTGCAACAAGAGAAAAAACACTGGTCAGCAGAATACAAAGTTGGAAAACATGGAATTCCACTCCAGAGAGATTGAACCGCAAATGAATTTCTATCTGAGTTCACTTGAAGAACAAGTACGGTGTGAACTGAAGGACAGCGAGGCGAGGCTCACCCAATGTGAATCTGAGGGAAGAGTTCACCTGATAATCCGAGAGGACTTGCTGGCCAATCTCCTCGATCATCTCCAACAACAGAGAGAGGGCAGCACTTTGAGCCATGACAAAAAGCTGATGCAGAGGGAGATGTGTGACTTGAAAGTTCAGCTGGCTGAACGTGTCCCCTCCCCACCCAGGGAAACAGAGTATCTGAAATCCCAGCTGGGAAAAATCAGCAACAGGCTGCGAAAAGCCCAAAAAGATCTCGACCTGCAGTACTTCATTACTGAAAACCTGAAGGTCGAATTGGAGCAGATGAAGGGAGAGAAAGAGGCCCTTAAAAATAATGTGGAGACTCAGAAGATCGAGCTTCATAAAGAGAGACAGATGCTTGCGGTAGGTAAGACCACCAACGTGACGTTGGAGAGCTATCTGGAGATTGAGAGGGCTCAAGCTCAGGAGCTGAAGAATACATTGAGCAAGATGGAGGAAGCTCTCCGAAAACAGGCAGAGGAGGCAAAGGAGATACTGGAAAGATCCCAGGCTTCCCATAGAGCCCAGCTGGATGAGGCTCTGGCTGAACGTGTCCACTCCCCACCCAGGGAAACAGAGTATCTGAAATCCCAGCTGGGAAAAATCAGCAACAGACTGCGAAAAGCCCAGAAAGATCTCGACCTGCAGTACTTCATTACTGAAGACCTGAAAGTTGAATTGGAGCAGATGAAGGGAGAGAAGGAGGCCCTTAAAAACAATTTGGAGACTCAGAAGATGGAGCTTTGTAAGGAAAGACAGACGCTCACAGTAGCTAAGACCAACGTGGAGTTAGAGTTGGAGAGCTATCTGGAGATTGAGAGGGCTCAAGCTCAGGAGCTAAAGGATAAATTGAGCAAGATGGAGGAAGCTCTCCAAAAACAGGACAAGGAGGCAAAGGAGATACTGGAAAGATCCCAGGCTTCCCATAGAGCCCAGCTGGATGAGGCTCTGGCTGAACATGTCCACTCCCCACCCAGGGAGACAGAGTATCTGAAATCCCAGCTGGGAAAAATCAGCAACAGACTGCGAAAAGCCCAAAAAGATCTCGACCTGCAGTACTTCATTACTGAGGACCTGAAAGTCGAATTGGAGCAGATGAAGGGAGAGAAAGAGGCCCTTAAAAATAATGTGGAGACTCAGAAGATCGAGCTTCATAAAGAGAGACAGATGCTCGCGGTAGGTAAGACCACCAACGTGACGTTGGAGAGCTATCTGGAGATTGAGAGGGCTCAAGCTCAGGAGCTTAAGGATAAATTGAGCAAGATGGAGGAAGCTCTCCAAAAACAGGACGAGGAGGCAAAGGAGATACTGGAAAGATCCCAGGCTTCCCATAGAGCCCAGCTGGAGATGCAGGACAAAAGCAACAAGAACCTCATGGCTGCTCTTGAGAAAAAGTGTGAACATCAGCTAGAGAGTGAGCGTGTCCTATGGCAGCAGGAGAAAACCTCCCTGCTAGAGGAGAGCGAGAAATCAAGAGCCTCCTTTGTGGATCAGAATGACGAGCAAAGCTTTGCGAGTGACTGCCTCCTGGCTGCTCTGAAGAAGACTGAGCAGCAGCTGGAGAGTAATCTCAACCAGTGGAAGGAGGACAAGGCATCCCTCCTTCAGGCCACAGAAAGCCTGAAGCTGACTCACCAGGAAAAAGAGCGGGGGTGGGAGAGGACAGAGAGCACCATGAGGTCCCAGCTGGTAGATCTTCAGAGCCAGATTATGCAAAAGCCAAAGAAGAAGAAGTGGTACAAAAAGCTTCTGCCTGGCTGAGGAAAAGAAAATGCATTTGTACTTGTATAGTGTATGTCTGTCTGTCTGTGGGTGGGTGGGTCTGTCTGTCGGTGTGTCTGTCTGTCTGTGTGTGTGTGAGTCTGTTTGTCTATGTGTGTGTGGGTCTGTCTGTCTGTGCGTGGGTCTGTCTGTGTGTGGGTGGGTCTGTCTGTCTGTGTGTGGGTGGGTTTGTCTGTCTATGTGTGGGTGGGTCTGTCTGTCGGTGTGTGTCTGTCTGTCTGTGTGGGTCTGTCTGTCTGTGTGTGGGTCTGTCTGTCTGTGTGTGGGTCTGTCTGTGTGTGGGTGAGTCTGTCTGTCGGTGTGTCTGTCTGTGTGGGTCTGTCTGTCTGTCTGTGTGTGGGTGGGGCTGTCTGTCTGTGTGTGGGTCTATCTGTCTGTGTGTCTGTCTGTGTGTGGGTCTGTCTGTCTGTCTGTGGGTGGGTCTGTCTGTCTGCGTGTGTGTGGGTCTGTCTGTCTGTCTGTCTGTCTGTGGGTGGGTCTGTCTGTGTTTGTGTGTGTGTGTGTGTGGGTCTGTGTGTGTGTGGGGGGGGTCTGTGTGTGTGTGGGTCTGTCTGTGTGTGTGTGTGTGTGTGTGTGTGTGTGTGTGTGTGTGTGTGTGTGTGTGTGTTTGTGTGTGTGTGGGGTAGGTTGTGTGTGTGTGTGTGTGTGTGTGTGTGTGTGTGTGTGTGTGTGTGTGTGTGCGCGCGTTTGCACGCAGGGCGTGTGATGCGTCAGTGCAGTAGTGTTGCAGTAGCAGTGCTTGTAGTTAGTGCATGCTGTTTCTGCTCACCACTCTCTGCTTTCAGCTACTGCCACCGGACAGCCCTTTGTTCTCAGGGGCGAAAAGAGGAGCCGAGTGCGTAAGCCTCCTCCGCCGGTACATAGCCTCTCCACTGCCAAGATCTCGTACACGCCTCCCCGTGGCACACATGGTAACTGGTCCCTTGTGGTTCCAGGCTAAGTTGTACAGGATCTCGGAGCAGCAGTGGGCCCCAGAGACGTGGCATGCAGGCCCATCTGTGAGTGGAAACGCCCTGATGCCCGTCAACCACTGTCCCAGTTATGGGTAAATAGCCCCAGCTATGGGTAAATAGTGAAGACCCCAACGGCGGCGCAGGCGGAAGATGTTGGTGTGAGAACCACGAAAACGGCTGGGAAGGCGGAAGAAGGCTACCCCACAGCCATGTGGGTTAACTCGGGAGGGTACAGTGGCTGGGGGAGCAAACCCTGTGGTGGTGTGAGAAAACTGAAACTAGTCCTCACAACTATATATTAACTACTGCTTACACACAAACACTAGCTACACAAATAATCTTTTAAAATAAATGCATAAAAATGATGTTTGTTGGTGTGACGGCCCTGGGCCTGTCGTATATGAGTACTGTGGTTTGTCTTGTTAACTTGCAGGTGTAGCGGAGGAGATAATGAGATGACTGTGATCACCTGGCCGGTCCTCCCAGACTATTTAACCCCGCCTGCCCCGAGACCAGGCGGCTGCATTCTCCCGACTGCGCACCAACATGTTTTCTTTCTGTCTGAGTTTTCCCTTTGTTAACTACTGACAACATGCAGCTCACATTCTCCATTATGATGATGATCTCCAGTGATGATGAATGAAGGTGTATGGATACACCTTCATTCATCATCACTGATACTGACAATCACACCTCATCGTTCTCTTGTTTGCATCATGATTTTAATAAATGTCACTTTATTATTGTTACGTTGCTGTGCATCTCCCTCTTTTGTTGTGGCCTGTGAGCCGGTCGTAACAAGTTGGGGGCTCGTTTGCCGTGAGTATAAAACCAGGACCTTGTTTGTGGTTTTCTTTAATTAATCCTAGTTAGTTGCTGTTGAGGCAATTTGGTTTAGTTGAGCTAGTCTATTGTTGTTTAAATGTTAAGTTGCACTACGGTCATGTGTAATATAGTTTAATATAGTCTAAACCCCCAAAATATAAGTTAGCTCAAATTATTTCATATGTTAAATATAATATACTAAATATAGGTTTTTGTCTGGAGGTACATGTTGGTTATCCAAAGAAAATAATTCAATTAACAACACAGGAGCATTTCTTTCAGCGACATTTTGCAGGTTTACTACGAGTCTCATGTAGCTTTAGACTTTAAGACCAAACAGGTTTATTTAGGTCACAGAGCCTTTCAAACACAGCTGCAATTCAAAGTTTTATGAAGAAGAAATGCTTTAGAATATACACTGGTTATTGTTAAATCAGCTACGAACTTGATTTATTTGGTAAGATCAATTATCAGTTTACTTTTTTGTTTTAGGAATATCCTATGATTTTAATACATGTAGTTTTGGTTTAAAGGTGCTGTAGGTAGGATTGGGAAGATCCAGGACAACAAATTTGAACATCAACAACTTCTCAGTCCCTCCCCCCTTTCTGCTAAACGGTCTCCTAAGCCCCTCCCCCCACAAGGGAGAATGAATGCGTGTGCCTGAGCAGTGATTGACACACAGTTAGACACCCCCCCCGGCCCTGATTGGTGCATCTGAACAGGGAGCTGTGGATTTTTTAAACCAAGGACCCCTTAACTGAGAGATGGATCAGGGACCCCCTACATATATTGTATTAAAAGAAGTTGCATATAAAACTGGGCCTATAATAATGTGTAGGGCAGTCTAAAGCCTTTATACATACCTTTTTACTGCATAAAATACTAAGCTATTAAAATAGCCTAATAATTGTTGGCATGATTTTATAAATCATGTTTTAATGTTAAACATACTTGCTATTAAATTCAAACAAGACAAGAGCAAATAAGTCAAAATAGATTTTTATATAAGTTAAAAAAAAAATAAAAGTACATCAGCCAGCACCTCAGCTCATTCTCTGGAGCTGCAGCAAAATGAAAACTGGACTTTTGAGATGCAGACTGATTGTAAACATGAAACTGCTGCTGCTGAAAACTCTGAAACTCTTCTGCCTCTCATATCATATCTGCCTGACACAACATTTATTTTATTTTAGAGAATGAATGTGTAGGCAGGTTCTGCAACATTAGTGTTTACTAAAAAAAAATATGTATTTATATCTTCAACTCACTAACCTTTCCACTTTAACCCTCGTGTTGTCTTCCCAATGTTTTGGTACCCTGGAAATCCAGAGTTCTCGCGAGAGCCCAATGTGAATTAGCTCAGCGAGTCACTCTGGCATTGAGTAATGATGCTCATTAACTATGCCCTTGTAGCCGAGCTGCACCAATCACATCGGTGTATCTGATATAGGCGGGCCAGAGGCGAGCTAAACAGATGAAGACAGTTTCATCTACCAGTTAGCTCCGCTGGTAGCTAAGCATATGGGACTCTGAATACGTCACCCCGTGTCTTGTTGTGATTGGTCGTAGTGTTATCCAATTGTGTGCAGTGAGATTTTCAAATGCATGCTTGGTGCCGCCCTTCGAGTTGGGCCATTTTCATGACTTAATGCCAGACCCTTAATCTTTCAGATTTGGGTCTGGATTTCCAGGCTAATGTTTTGGTCGTCTTTTTCGACACTTTTGTGGCTTCTGATGTTTTTGTCACTTTTTCCGATGTCTTTGTCGATTTTAGTTTTTTTTTTTTTGTTAATCAAATTTTTGAAGCTTTTTCTGACTTTTTTGTCACTTTTTTTCAAGTTTGTCATTTTTTCTGATGTCTCTGTCTATTTTTTTTATTTTTTTTTTTTAAGTTTTTCTTGTTTTTTTCCCCCATGTTTTTGAAGCATTTTTGTCACTTTTTTCAACCTTCTTTCAACCAAATGCTATAAAATCTAATAAAATACCCAAATTAATTGAAAGTTTTGAACTGATCATTTAGCTATTTTACACTAAAGAAAGTTATATGGAACCATCCACGTTTGTTATTTTTGGACAATTTGTTGAAAGAAACCCAAATTTTGATGTAGACTTTTTGAAAATGGGTCAAATTTGACCTGAGGACAGGAGGAGGGTTAAACAGATTACATTTCTGCCTTTTTGGACTTCTGCGTTTTCTTATTTTCAAATTAAAAAAATTGAAATGTTTGAATTGAATTGATTGAAATGTGATACAGAAAACGTCTTATCTGTTGTAATGTTTTATGTTTTGTGTGGACCCCAGCAAGAGTAACTGATGTTCTGCATCAGCTAATGGGGATCCTAATAAAATCAAAAATCTAATCAAGCACTGATGTTTTTTTAACAATGTATGTCTCTAAATGTCACACTGATCCTTTAAAGCACCTAAAAACATAAATATTTATGACTAAATAAGTAACAAAGGTCTAAGTGAAAGAAAACTCAAACAACACACAAAAACAGAAATCTCTGATGTGAAACAACCCAAACTGTTATAAAGTGTGTAGAAAATGTGTGCTCATGTGAAACCCCATCGCCAACAGTAAGTAGCTAATTGAGAAAACACATATTTAGCTGTGAAAGTACCAAAATCCCTTAATTTGCACCATAGTAAACTACTTTATCATAAATAACCACCAGATGGTAGTAAAGCTGCACATTTAAAGTCTTTGGCTGAGGAGTTTAATACTTAACTGACTTGAGCTGAAACCAGAGCTGCTATGTTTGAATCTGTCTGTCTCTGACAGTCTATTGTTATTATCACTACCGTTTAGTCTGAGTGGAGCATCAGGACATTAGGTACTTCATGAGTCGGAGTCTTCAAAACAAATCCTTCAAAGCATATTGTGTTGTAGAAACAGTTTAGTTCAGAGCATCACAGTTTGGGTGCAAAGTGTCCTTCATCAGCTATCAGATGTGTGTCCAAAACATTTGGACATTGTCCAAAAAGACTCAAAGGTTTTGTTCACTAGGCTTTCTATAGATGAAAGTTCACCCTTACTTTAGCTGATAACAAACTTCAAATTATTTCAATTTAAGTCTGGTCTATTATTTGGACTTTGCTATTTTGTTGTTCTTTAAGGTTCCAGTAAGGAGAAGCCACAGGATCTGATGAATAAGTTATAGTAACTGTTTTCTATAATTTACCTCCACTTAAAGGTGCAGTAGGTAAGACTTATAAAACTAACTTTCTGTCATATTTGCTTAAACTAGGGGTGCACCAATCTGATATTAAGATCGGATGTCGGCCCCGATATTGACAAAATAGCTGGATCGGGGATCGGAAAAATTAACAGATCCACGGGTCCAGATCCAGTTTTTTTTTCTTCCCTCCGTCGCAGCACTGGGACCCCTGTAAACTGCGTACTCTTCTCATTCATGGTAGTAAATTTATAACACAACAATTAATAACCCACAACTAACTTTCTTTAAAAGGATAAAACACCATAGCACATAACAATGTGTGACTTAAACAGTTTCTAACACTAATAATTTTACATTTACAAATGTAGCCAATGGCATGTTGGGTAACATTACAGCTGCTAGCTAGCCAGGTAGCCAGTGTTGCCAACTTAGCGACTTTGTCGCTAGATTTAGCGACTTTTCAGACCACCTTAGTGACTTTTTTTCAAAAAAGCGACTAGCGACAAATCTGGCGACTTTCTGTAGAAAAGTCGCCAGTATTGTCCAGCGAGAACGCAAGGTATTTCTCTCCTGTAGCCGCCAAAACAGTCTTCTGTTCTGTGACAGAGGAGCAGCGGAGCAGCCTCTCCCCTCTCTCCTCATGTGCAGCAGCTCTGCGCACAGTGTGCAGGCAGGTAGAAGGGGAGGGGGGGACAGGGTGTGGGGGCCGGTGTAGGTAGGAGAGACAGCGGGATGCGACGGGAGAAAGACGCCGCTGAGCTGGCCTGGACCTGGACAAGCCAGCCTTCTTTGAGAATTCTTTATCGATCTTTTTCCCTCCCTTTGTAGAATTTCTTAGATTTTTTTACTTCAAAGATAGGCTACCTAAGTAATAATTATAAGGTAAAATAAATTCCTGTATTGAATTTGTGATTATTTGGCTAAAGAGTTCTATTTCTTTCTATCTACCTTGCTGACACAACCATTAAGCTTTATACAAATGATTGCGTAATGACGTCAACAATATGCAAATGAACGTTTGACGTCATCTAGCGACTTTTAGCGACTTTTGGAGCTGGTGCTAGCGACTTTCATTGGAAAAGAGTTGGCAACACTGCAGGTAGCATAACGGTCTGTTAAGCTGTCACTCCGGTCTGTCCGGTCACTACTGCACATTCAAGAACAGAGAAGAAAGTTAGAGGATGAAGAAAGACCGGAGATACACCAGAACAACATATGCTCAAGAGAGGAGCCGTCTGTCATTGCAAGGTTTTTTGTTTCTAAAGAAATCGGACATAATTTAGCCACCGTTGTTGCCCGTCGCTCCAATATCTCCGTCGCTCTAACGTTACTCGGCCGTGCTAACGTTACCGTGCTAACGTTAAAGACATGTCACTTCAAGCATGCAGCAGAGCAACATTATGAACGCAATCCAACGAAGGTCCCGCTACAGACCGCTGAGAAAGACGGGTTCAGAGCAATGATTAAAACACTGAATTTAAGATGTCTTGCCTCGCTGAAATACGTCCGCCAACGTACAAACATTATTCAAACACCGAAGGAGGCTGACAGCGGAGCTACGTTCAGTCGCCCACTACAACCACACTACAACCTAACTTACCTGTGGCCAAGCTAGTGTTCATACAACTAGCTTACAACTATTTGGTTTTTAAAGGGAAACAATGTTAAAGTTGTTTGTATGTGTATTAATTTGATTTGAGTTTATTTTACTACTTTGCAGTTTGCAGAAAAAAAAATAGTTTAGATTCTGTAACTGTTTCATGGATTCTCCTTCATATAACGTTATATAATGTTAATATAATAATAGTTACTAATATAATGTTCCTTCATATAATGTTATATAATGTTGATATATTAATAGTTAATAATATAATGTTCCTTCATATAACGTTATTGTATAATGTTGATGAGTCAAGCAAACCCTTTAGTAATTAAAGCTTTTAGTAAACATGATGAGATTAAAATGTTTTTGTGATATTCTATGTACTCCTGACAGTAAGCCATTATAAACCTATATAAAGGCCCATTATTGTTATTTATTTAAATTAATTTTAAGAAGTTTGATTACATTATATTTTCGATTTGAATGCACAATTGTTTTTTAAATAACAAATGAATAAGAATTCAAAACATTACATCTATGTTATTTTGTCTTAGTTAGGAAAGTAATGTTTAGTTAGGAAAGTCTGGTGCCTTTAGTCTCTTCCACATGGTGGAAGGAAGGTATAAGGTGGAAGGTATACAGTTTATTATTAATTCAACAACAGTATCGGATCGGTATCGGGTATCAACAGATACACAAAGCCCTGGCATCGGTATCGGTATCGGGACTGAAAAAGTCGGATCGGTGCATCCCTAGCTGAAACTGACCCTATGTTCAAGTAGAACTACATGAAGCAGGTAATTTAAGAAAAAATCCAGCTCCTCTGGCACCACCTACAGCCTGTAGTGAGATTTGCAAAAATCCACTGCTCCCTGTTTAGATGCACCAATCAGGGCCGGGGTGTCTAACTGCATTTCAATCACTCAGGGACATGCATTCATTCTCCCTTGTGGGGGGAGGGGCTTAGGAGACCGTTTTGGGCTTTAGCGGAAAGGGGGGAGGGACTGAGAAGTTGTTGATGTTCAAATTTGTTGGCTAAGTCCTGGATCTTCCCAATCCTACCTACAGCACCTTTAACATAATGAGTTATGAAATTTCGACTTAATTTCATGAGTTATTACTATTCCAACTCAAGTTTGTAAGCCAGTTCAGTGAAATGTAAATTTCAATGTGTCAACTTAACTTGGACCTTTTTCACAGCAGACATTTTGACTTGTCATAGTAGGAAAAGCACAGCTGAAATTGGTAACCTTAACGATGGCTCAATTCCATCAAGTGTCCCAGTAAGCTATTTCAGTGAGTCAGCATGTACAATACCAGGACCTCTCCTAAGTGGAATGCAGCCATCATTGATGGTTTTGAATACACCTTTGCTTTTCCTACTAAGACATGTCAACATGTTTGCCATGAAAAAAGTTTACAGTGTGAGTTGGAAACCAGATCTCGCCATGCACGTGCAGAGGGGAGGGCTACGGGTGCTTGAGCACCTGCCCTTTTCCCCCGTCAAGGCCAAAGTGCCTTTTTTTTGTCCATATTTTTTTTCTTCATATTTTCTCTTTGACGATGACCCACAAGTGGTCTGTTTAAGAAGAATATTTAACAATAATAATTAGCTACCTAAACGACCTAAACCTTCATATCACATGATGACCAGGGTTCCCGTGACCCGTGTCCTCTTCCTGCCAGGCGCGCCACTTGGACACAGCCACAGCATGGATGTATTAAGTGAACGGGACACAGTCCGTCAGCGGCCAGCAAGAACGAGAGAAAGTTGGAAGTTGAAGTGCCGGTAAGTGGGCTTTTGAAGTGAATGAGAATGCATGCATGCACATTTGGTTTGTTATAGTAGCCTCTAGCCGCGGTTAACGAGTCTCCTCCAGGATAAAAACAGTCAGCAGGCAAGCTAACTTTGTGGCAGGCAGCGGCAGCTAACTTTGAAGTAGTGACATTTCGCGGTAACTGCACGAGCTGCCGCGGCCACAATTACTCATTTTACATATTAGGGCACACACTAGAGGCATCGTGTGATAGGGTTATAGCGTCACCGTTTCATTCTCTGATACACAAGAGATGATAGCAGCAGTTCTCTGTAGGTAACAGAAGTGTGTGTGTGTGTGTGTGTGTGTGTGTGCACACGTGCGTGCGTGCGTGTGTGTGTGTGTGTCATGGGGACAGGCGACAGCATCCTGTGTTAAAAGTTTTTTTTTTATAATAATTAGTCAGTGTTTGGAGAATTAGGCTATAGGATCCTTCTCAGCAGGTGAATTATTATCAGCAAAATGTATTTAAGTTCTAGGCTATACAGTGAGGTAAAATGTTACCTTTCAGTAGTTTATCACGATATTTCTGGATTAATGTTACTGTTACATTAATGTTTATCTTACATCAACTGTATGCTTTTGTATGCCAGTGTCAAGTTTCAAATGTACCTGTAGTCGGTTATATTTATAGTGAGGTAGGATGTTTTATGTTAAAGCATATTATCATTACAAAAAGTCAATACATTTCAGTGTATACTGTATTGGGATAGCCTATATATTAATATATTGAATCAGCCCTGCACTACATCAGGTTAGTCACACTGAGTCCTTTCCTAGCTGTGTCATCAAATTTTGTGTCTAACATGTAATACTTTATTAATCTAATTTCCTCCTGATGTTCTTTTTCATGTCTATAGTTCCAAGTAGCATGTGATTCCAGGCAGCCTATGGTTGGGCTTTAGCCGGGCCACTAAGGACAGTATCTTCACCTCTGTGAGTATAGCAAACCACAAAGTCCAGCGTGCTTAATTTTTTACACTCAAAACTGTTAAAGTATATTGTGCTCATCTATATAGATATTTTTCTCTAACTCTTACCACAGCCATCACTATTCATCCCTATCCCTCCCCCTACTAATGTCCCCTCTTCAGTTTATTTTCTGAATCTGGTGCCTTGTTCTGTTTAGTTGCAGGTCTTTGTGTGCAGCAGCCATGTCTCCTGGTAGCATCTCCCTCTGCCTTTGCTGTAACCAGTAAGTTGAACATTACATCAGGTCAGTCACAGTCAGCCACTTCTTAGCAGTGTCAGCAAGCTTTGACGCTCTCTCCTCCATAACATAGGAATCCCACAGATTGTAGCTCTTGCTGTTATGATTGTTTAAAAAAATAAAACGTTAACTCTTTTTTATGCACATTGTGTTGTGTTCTTTATACTATGACATGCTTCTCCTTTATCTCCTTGCTTACAGTTTTGTGATACATCATAATATATTAAACAGTAACATCTGTATCATCACCTATACACAGCCCTAACGCCGTGGTGTTTTAAAATTGGGTACCATATGCCCCTTTTTAACTTTGAGCACCTGCCCCTTCAGGGGTCTCTGCACGGCCCTGGATCTCGCAGAAAGTGACCATTATCCCTGGTGTGGCGGCAATATTACAGTTTTTCTTGATTGCTTTGACCTGCTTAAAGGAACACGCCGACTTATTAGGAATTTAGCTTATTTACTGTAACCCCCAGAGTTAGATAAGTCCATACATATGTGGCACTGTGTGTTAACTATTTGTGTGCCAATTATTCCCCCCCCCTCTAAATTTTGAAATGAGTGAAGCTAAAGTATAAAAACACGAGGTAACTAATGTCTCTATTGTCCATAATACACCACAAGGGATTCTGAATTAATGTGTTTTGAATGGGTGATATTAGTCTGGCTTAACTCAGCTTCGCCAGCAGAGGGCGCTCTAAGCTTTACACTTGACTGGGTATCAGTAGCTGACGCCAGTAGTGCCGAAGTAGAAGTCAGTACGTGATGAACGAGTTTAAGTGTACATGCTACAGCTCCTGATCTGAACTGTGTTTTCATATTTCCTACAGGTAAGCTGACTGTAATCAGAACCCGGGTAATAGACATTAGTAGTTTGTGTTATTAGAGCTTTAGCTAACAACTGTGACATTAAGAGACATTGAATTTGACCGTGTTATGAGTGTGTATGTTTGGCGCCTCGTGTGTCTAAGATGGCGGACGCCGATAGTAATGACTTCGGTCGCTAAACACAAGCTACTATCTTTCTGTGTGAGCTGTAAGGAGTGAAACACATGTTTAGAGACATATGTGGTTAAGACAGTAGTGAGGACAAACGATGTAAAACGGGATGAACGGAGTGAATGTATTTTTTAGCAGGCCAAGCTAATGCTAATCAGCGGTAAATGCTAACGCCACAGCCTGAGCATCATGAAGGTTAAAGGAGCATTCCGTGATGTTTTGATAAGTGGAGTGTGTGGTAGTCAGTGTTTAAAACGTTAATTGTGAAATTGTGAAATATTTGTGAAAATAATACAGTAACTGGCTGTGGGTTAAACATTAGTTATGTTAGATAATTCAGTTCATAAATATAATTTATAGAGGTTTAAAAACAGTAAAAGCAGTGAGATTAACGAGACAAGTTCATAGAGTATTCAGTCTGGAGTAATGTGGTATTACTGAACTGTTATTTTCATGCTTTTATGTCATTTGAAGTTATGCATTACTTACCTGTGTGTATGTAAAAAAAGAGTAATTTGACACTAAAAAGAGACAGTATTTTTGTAGCTACGGTCACTTGCTAAATACTTACCTGTAGTCCCTGTAAGAGTAAGTAAACATATATTTGGGTACTTAACATGGGTATTGACACAAAGTAACAGTGGAAGCAATAGTGAGTATGGTACCAAGAGTAGCATGTTTGTTTAGTGTATGAGTTGAGTTGTGTATGAGTTATGTGTATTATGAAGTGTATTGTTATTGATAGTAATTGAGTAAGAGTTATGAAAGTATATGCTATGAACCAGTAGTGCCGAAGTAGAAGTAGTGTACATGCTACAGAACTGTGTTCAGATCAGGAGCTGTTTCCTACAGGAAATAAATGTGTTATTCCAAGAGTGAGCGTCACCTCATTCTTAAAAGTGTAACATATTTTGGCGAGCCAGCCAGGAGGAGGTGACAGAAGGTGACCTTCTCAAAGAGTCGAGCCTTCATCAAACTTCAGTAAGATGGACGCCAGCCAGCTCCTGCATGATAGAGTGAGTGCAGCCCTATGGCAGCTGGGGGAAGAGTCTCTCAGGGATGTCTGCAGGTACCTGAAATGTGATGGCCTGGATGACGGAGAGCCCCGCAGCAAGGCACGAAGGACGCTCATCAAGATGGCAGAGAGCGTATTGGATGAGATTGGTGAAGCTCAAGAGGATGATGATGAAGTCAGTCAGTTCTTCACTGACCTACTAAAATTCATCGAGAGACAAAACAAAGGTTGTCTTCAGCCAGGTAAAGAGCAACTATCGGAGGAGCCAGCTCCAAAGAAAGGACTTGAGGAGAAATACTTCCTGCCACGCACGCCTCTTCTAAAGACCACAGATTCTCCACTCAAGAACCGACCAGAGCCAATTCACACACTGCCTGAGGTAACGTTGAGGAGGGAGTTCAAAATCTGTGGGCAAATTGGAGAGAGAGGACAGGGCCACCATTCAGCGCAAGTTCCTCCGCTCAATTGAAACTGGACTGCTAAGTGACTCTGTGAAGTTCCAAATCCTGCCCCACCTCAATGATTTGAGCACAACAGATGAAGAACTGATAGAGTAAACGAAGCTGCGAAAGTTGAAAGTGAGAGACAAGAAAAGCGAAAAAGATCCACTGTTGTTAAAACCCCCAAAGTACAGGAGCTCCAATCAGATTTTCTGGCAGGCTCCACACCTGTCAGAGCTCCTCTAAACCTAAGGAGTCCGACTCAGCAGTGGTGATCAAAACAGTCAAGGGGAAAGAGATTAAATCTGAAAGTATTAATACACAGCAGATCGTGGAAGAGCTTCGCGCAGAAATGAAGCAAATGTTTCTGGCTGTGATGGAGACAAGTCCCCGCCCCCTTGTGCCAAAGCTGAGAGAAAAAGGCTGCAAAAAGTGTAGGGAAGAGGAGACAGGTGAAAACTGTCCACACTGCTTCAAATGTGGGCAGGAGGGCCACTTCTCTCGTGGATGTAGAGTACAGAGAACCTCGTCGGGAAATGGGCAAGGACTACTGAGGTGGGACCACCAGTAGTCCAAGAGGGAGCGTCCCAAAACGAGCAGCCAACCAGCCTGACAACAAGCCCCCAGTGACAAAGCAGCAGGCGCATCATCAGCGGTAAGTGCGGTTCACTATCTGGCCCCCCAACACCAGTCACGATTAGTAAGCCTTGTGGGAAACCGATGCATGGTGAACTGTTTCATGGACAATCAACCAGTTAAAGTACTGTGGGACTCAGGGGCCCAATCCAGCATAGTAAATGAACCCTGGAGACTGAACCACCTTCCCCACGCAGTCATTAGGCCCATATCGGAGCTGGTGGGAGATGAGACACTAACTGTTCTTGCTGCAAATGACACGCCCATCCCCTATATTATATATATATATATATATATATATATATGTATATATATATATATATATATATATATATATATATATATATATTTATAAAGTCAGCTTCAGACTGGACAGTGACCCCACCATAACAAGTGACCTACAAGTGCCAATACTAGTGTCAAGTGACCCAGCAGTCGCCAGTGACCCCATCGTAGGCTACAATGTTATTGAGGCTATTGTCAATAGGAGTGAAGGAAAGATTAAAGGTGGAAGAAAGCAGCTGGCCCACAAAGTGAGTAAAGCCTTTGCCATAACAGTGAGAACTGTTACTCAACGGCACTGGATACAGATGGGTGGCAGAGTTGGCTGACTACATCTTCACTATACGCTATCGTCCAGGCAAGAACCACTCAGATGCTGACGGGCTGTCACGGATGCCGTTGGACATTGAGGACTACATGCGAAGCTGTACTGCTGCAATAAGTGCCTCTATGGAGAGTGTAACAGTAGGAAGGAGAGACCCTTGCCAGGGCATTCAGGTTGTCCATGTCAGCGCCTTGAGTCTGGTGAAAGATGGTGAAACCAGTCAACCTTTCACTTTCTTATACTCTACAGTAATAGACAACACAGTCTCATTCCCTACTCGTCAAATGTACGATGCATGGTCAAGGACCCCTGGCGCCAGGGAGGTACCCGTTGCGTTATTTTTCGACGAGGGGGTCCGTCAGATAGACATTCATGTTAATCCCTCACCGTCAGATATCGACGAAAGAAAAAACGCCCCCTTAACTCGAAATCTGTGACAGTTTTATTATTGGTATTTTTAGCCCAATAACTGTTACGGTCAGCTGTCTCTCTGCCCTGTTTTGGGTGTCTTTTCCCTGTTTGTTTGTGTGTGTGTCTGTGTTTTTCCACCTGGAGTGCTGGAGGTGTGTTCAGAGGAAAGTAGGTCAAGGGGTGTAGCCGATTCGACACTGCACAGCCGTTCTTCACAGCTGCAGCTCATCTACAAGATTCAATCCAGAAATACTTAAACCCGGGCTGATCACCTCTTCGGCGCCAGTTCGTTATCTACACTCATGTGGTAACTTGGCTCTGAGTTCTCATTATACTCAAGTTGTGTCCGTGTCATCTTGTGCTCTCTAGTTTTTGTCTTTGTTCTCTTGAGCTCATACTTACAGTGGGGCAAAAAAGTATTTAGTCAGCCACCAATTGTGCAAGTTCTCCCACTTAAAAAGATGAGAGAGGCCTGTAATTTTCATCATAGGTACACTTCAACTATGAGAGACAAAATGAGAAAAGTAGGATTTTTAATGAATTTATTGGTAAATTATGGTGGAAAATAAGTATTTGGTCAATAACAAAAGTTCATCTCAATACTTTGTTATATACCCTTTGTTGGCAATGACAGAGGTCAAACGTTTTCTGTAAGTCTTCACAAGGTTTTCACACACTGTTGCTGGTATTTTGGCCCATTCCTGAGAGGGGGTTGTAGCCGATTCTGTGGTCTGGCACGGACGAGTGGTCACAACCACTAGGGGCGCTAAAGACACTGGTCGCGACCAGCTCCTCACTGGTCTGCCCTGTGGTCCCTGTGGTCTGTGAAGCGGCTTTAGTATTTTCTCCCCTTTCCTGTCGTTTTGGCAGCACTGTTAGCTGGATAAATGTCAGAAATCATAATCTTTTGTCTATAAAATACACTATATCAGATATATTCTGATTATTATTGTTATTATTATTGATTATGAAGATCTGCGTGGTCAGGACCAGCTGGTCTCTGGCACGGACCAGTGGTCACAACCACTAGGGGTGCTAAAGACACTGGTCGCAACCAGTGGCACAGCGGTCATGACCATTCTTACTGGCACAAATAGTACAGGCAAAGTAGCGTTTTACGACAGACTAATTGTAAAATAATTTTTTGCAGCTTAGATCATTTCTATGAGGTGTCCAGAACAACATACTAAAAGTCCTAAGAAATCCTAGTTGAGGAAATATGTTAAATTCTCATCAATCCGAGATGTGTGCCAATAAGGCCAGGCAACAACACACCCCAATGGGGTTATTTTTTTCCTTTACTCCTATCAAAATGAAACTACACAATGAAAGTACCCATGAAACGTAAAAATGTTTGTATTACAAGTTTCTTTGAAAATGAATTTTAATATGCAAATGAACTATACACTAATCGAATATGCCCAAAATACACCCAAATAGGCTTCATTTTTTCCTTTTACTCCTACCACAATAAAACTTTACATAATAAAAGTATACATGAAAAGTAACTTTTTGTATTACAAGTTTCTTTTGAAATGAATTTGAATATGCACATGAGCTCCACACTTATTGAATATGTCCTAATTTGCATAGGTAGAAACACCATTCATATGTATGACAAATACATCAGCCCAATCTTCATCCAATCATCCTACTGCCAATGGGTGATGGCAATGCTTCTTTTAGACTGGCCTCTAACCTGAAAACTGTCTGGCTTGGTAGTACCTGCCAGGGATTTAACCCCCGCCGGTATAGTCTTCAGGGTTACGAAGGCACACAAGCCTCCCCACCATGACAAGGTAGCAAAATGTAATCTCACCACATTAAAGGCTGTTCTGACTTTCTTCTGATGTTATCTGTGGGGGAATGTCATTAGGTAAGGATTGTTTGCAAATAAAAAAAAAAGAATTTAGAAAGCAACTGGAGGCAAGATTGTGCAATCAATTCTTAAGGTCAATATAAGTCTTTTTGTGGCAAGTGACCCAGGTAAGTGTGGCAAGTGACTTCAAATTTATCGTATTTATGCATAGGTTAACTTACTGAATGGACATGAATGTGTGAGTTATTTGGTCCCTGTTTTTTCTACTTGTGACTTTATGGCTTCTTGGCCATAAGTCAATTAGGCCTAGTGTTGAGTGCATTTGCATATTTAAAATAGATTTTTCCAAGACACTTGTAAAACAAAAATGTTACTTTTCATGTATATTTTCACTGTGTGAGGTTTGACTGTGATAGGAGTAAAGGAAAAAATAAGCCCATTAGGGTGTATTTTGGGCATATTCGATTAGTATATTGAACATTTGCATATTCAAATTCATTTTCAAAGAAACTTCTAATACCAAATGTTTTACTTTTCATGTTGACTTTAATTGTGTAAAGTTTTATTGTGGTAGGAGTAAAGGAAAAAATTAAGCCTATGCGGGTATATTTTGGGTAGCCTATATTCGATTAGTGTATAGCTCATTTGCATATTCAAATTCATTTTCAAAGAAACTTGTAATACAATTTTTTTTTACTTTTCATGGATACTTTCATTGTATGAAGTTTTATTTTGATAGGAGTAAAGGAAAAAAATAGCCCCATTGGGGTGTATTGTTGTCTGGCCTTACTGGCACACATCTTGGATTGATGAGAATTAAACATATTTCCTCAACTAGGATTTCTTAGGACTTTTAGTATGTTGTTCTGGACACCTTATAGAAATGATCTATGCTGTTCTATTTTTGCCTCCAAAATGAGTTACTTTGCCTGGACTAAAAGGGCACTAAAATTACTGGTCCTGACCAGCTCCTCTGTAATCTGTTCTGTTGTTTGGACCAGTTGAGTGATCTGTGGAGTGTTTATTTATTTTTAATACAACTTTTCACGTTTCTCACTGTGTTAGCAGAATCGCCTAATGTGAGAAGCCATAATCGTTTGTCTATCCAATGTTATTGATCATTATTGTTAATAGAAATCATAATAACAATGATTAAATTCTTATTATTAGTCGTAGTTGTATGAGTAGTACTATTGGTTATGCAGGTCAGTGTGTTTATGACCTGCCTCACAGTCCTGACCAGCTCCTCGCGACAAGCTCCTACCTGGCACGGACCAGTGGTCACTACCACTAGGAGCAAAAAAGACACTGGTCTGTCTTGTGGTCCTTGTCATCTGCCTGTTGTCTTGACCAGTTACTGAGTGGTCTTTGGAGTAGTTATTGTACATTTAATACACCTTCTCCCCTTTCTCATTGTGTTGGCAACACTGTGCTGAATAAATGTAAAAATAATAAAAACAAAATCATTTTATTTTGTCTGTCAAATATTATTGATCATTACTATTAATAGAAATCATAATAACAATGATTAAATTATTATTATTAGTCGTAGTTGTATGAGTAGTACTATCGACTATGCAGGTCCGTGTCTTCCTGACTGGTTTAAACTTTACCAATGTGTTGCATTTTAAAAGAACGATCATCGAGTGATCAGGTGCTGGATCAATCAAGATGATTCGACTGTTAATTTTGTTACTGTACGGTAGGCTACTTAAGTTGAATTTTCAATTAAACTTTTACATTTTTGTATTTCATTTGATGTTGCTTTGTCACTCAAATCTACATTATTTCCTCCACTACATTTATTTGACATTAGTTTCTAGATCATGATTTGATACAAAGGGTAATGTGACAAGCTTTTAAAATGCAACACATTGGTAAAGTTAAACCAGTCAGGAAGACACGGACCTGCATAGTCGATAGTACTACTCATAAAACTATGACTAATAATAATAATTTAATCATTGTTATTATGATTTCTATTAAAAATAGTGATCAATAACATTGGATAGACAAACGATTATGGCTTCTCACATTAGGTGATTCTGCTAACACAGTGAGAAACGTGAAAAGTTGTATTAAAAATAAATACAAACACTCCACAGATCACTCAACTGGTCCAAACAACAGAACAGATCACAGAGGAGGTGGTCAGGACCAGTAATTTTAGTGCCCTTTGTGCCAGTAAGAAGCTGGTCATGACCGCTGTGCCACTGGTCGCGACCAGTGTCTTTAGCGCCCCTAGTGGTTGTGACCACTGGTCTGTGCCAGAGAAGAGCTGGTCCTGACCACACAGATCTTCATAATCAATAATAATAACAATAATAATCATAATATATCTGATATAGTGTATTTTATAGACAAAAGATTATGATCTCTGACATTTATCCAGCTAACAGTGCTGCCAAAACGACAGGAAAGGGGAGAAAATACTAAAGCCGCTTCACAGACCACAGGGACCACAGGGCAGACCACTGAGGAGCTGGTCGCGACCAGTGTCTTTAGCGCCCCTAGTGGCAGTGACCACTGGTCCCTGCCAGAGACCATGGTCCCGGGACAGACCATGGAATTGGCTACAACCCCTGCTGCCATTCCTCCATGCAGATATCCTCTAGAGCAGTGATGTTTTGGGGCTGTCGCTGGTCAACACGGACTTTCAACTCCCTCCAAAGATTTTCTATGGGGTTGAGATCTGGAGACTGGCTAGGCCACTCCAGGACCTTGAAATGCTTCTTACGAAGCCACTCCTTCGTTGCCCGGGCGGTGTGTTTGGGATCACTGTCATGCTGAAAGACCCAGCCACGTTTCATCTTCAATGTCCTTGCTGATGGAAGGAGGTTTTCACTCAAAATCTCACGATACATGGCCCCATTCATTCTTTCCTTTACACGGATCAGTCGTCCTGGTCCCTTTGCAGAAAAACAGCCCCTAAGCGTGATGTTTCCACCCCCATGCTTCACAGTAGGTATGGTGTTCTTTGGATGCAACTCAGCATTCTTTCTCCTCCAAACACGATGAGTTGAGTTTTTATTTTTTAAGTTCTATTTCGGTTTCATCTGACCATATGACATTCTCCCAATCCTCTCCTGGATCATCCAAATGCTCTCTAGCAAACCTCAGACGGGCCTGGACATGTACTGGCTTAAGCAGGGGGACACGTCTGGCACTGCAGGATTTGATTCGGCCATAGTGGAGTTTGGAGTGTGACTGTTTGAGGTTGTGGACAGGTGTCTTTTATACTGATAACAAGTTCAAAAAGGTGCCATTAATACAGGTAACGAGTGGAGGACAGAGGAGCCTCTTAAAGAAGAAGTTACAGGTCTGTGACAGCCAGAAATCTTGCTTGTTTGTAGGTGACCAAATGCTAATTTTACCGAGGAATTTACCAATAAATTCATTAAAAATCCTACAATGTGATTTTCTGGATTTTCTTTTTCTCATTTTGTCTCTCATAGTTGAAGTGTACCTATGATGACAATTACAGGCCTCTCATCTTTTTAAGTGGGAGAACTTGCACAATTGGTGGCTGACTAAATACTTTTTTGCCCCACTGTACCCTGTGTTTTTGTTTAGTGGCCGCTCAGACCTGCTGCTTCCTCCGCTGTGCCTACAAGCTTCCAGCCTCACCGTCCAGCCTCATCCTCCACCTGTGGAAACTAACTGTGAACTCTTCCCTGCCTGTCTGTCTCGAGTCTCCTACAACCTGGATCCTTCCCTCTCGGCTTGCCTTGGTACTCAGACCAGCCAGGAGTTCCCCCGCCCAGACAAAACCCACATTGTTTCTCTGAGTACAATTTTGTTCATTAAAACCCTTACAAACTGCTTTCGTTGTCTGTGTGTGAAATCTCTGTTCTGGGTCAGAACTAGCCCTTAACAATAACCGCTGCTTTAATCAACATTATTCACAAGATATTATCATGGTTTATATGTATTTTCTTTTAATGTTATTATTTCGATCTATTTTGGCAAGGGAAGCTGGGTTGCTTTTTTGTTTATTTATATTTTTAAAACTATAATGCTAGATCTATACACAAGGCAAAAACAAAGTCACAAATCCAAAACGTCCCCAGAGAAAAGGATAACAAAAACCACAGGGAAGATTTCCAAAAACAAACTTGACAGGATACAGACACCAACTAACAGGGCAAGGACACAAGCTCACGCAGGCAGAACAACGGACACAAAACGATCTGACAAGAGACAAGGGAAACACAAGGGCTAAATACACTGGGTAATGAGGTAATGAGGGGTAGGTGACACAGCAGGTGAAACACATTAGGCGAGACAGGGTATTCTACAAAGGCGGGAGAACACAGAAAGTAAAACTGGACATGACAAGACAGAAAACCAGACTATCAAAATAAAACAGGAAACAGAAATATACCCAGAGAACCGAATGCACAAACGGATATACAGAAATATACAGAATAAATATACAAAAACAGGAAACATGCAGAAATCATAATACAGGCAACAGAAATGTCCACAACCACAACAGTTTCATTTTGAAGGAGATGGGAGGCATTTAGCATTTTGTGTGTGCAGTTTTGGGAATTGTGTATAGAGTTTTGAAAAAAGGAGGCAGTTGTAAAAAACTATAATAAGTTATGTTAAGTCATCATTGTTCTCTGTGTGATTTCAATATATTTCTGTGATATTTAATTTCCGTTTAGTCTTTCCTTTTGTCTCTATAGTCATATAACAATGTATACATTCGTGTGACATCCCTGCAGCACATCCTGATAGCCCAGGTTCTCCTGAAAGAAATGATGTCTAGAACTTGATTGAGATTATACAAGCAGTATTACACAAGGAGACCATGCAGAGTGGACAAATATGGGGAAACATGGATTAGACCTCAGAGGAGAGAAGTGGAATATTTAGTCGTAAATTTCTTTAGAAAAAAGTTTTTTAAGTCTGAATAAAAGTCTAGAAAAAGTATTGAACTGATTACCCATCCCCATTACTTAAGTCCAAAATGTTGAGGTAATTGTACTTTACTTGAGCCTCTTCTTTTCAGAAATATTGTACTTTTTACTTTAAATATACAGGAAATGGTTTACAGTGTAACTACATTTATGGAGACTTTTTTTTGCTCAAATCAAATGATGATAAGTTATCATATCCCGACACAATATCATTAATCATTACACTCAGGACTGAGACACATTATGACATACTCGTATTTTATATTTTATCCCTTATTACAACAGTTGAAAACATGTTAACAGCAGCAGCAGCAAAAACAATAACAGGGTCAGATGACTATCTTCTTAACTTCAGTTTCCAAAGAAACCTTACAAAAAGTCAACACTGAAAGGAGGACCGAGACAGGGCTTTCGCTGTAGTCATCGACAACTGAGAGCGAGAGACAGAGATTACGCTGAGGAGATTTTCCAAGAACTTCAAAAAGAAATAATTAATTTCCATTCATTGGGTCACATCTTAATATGTGGAGATCTCAATGTGAGAACTGGAAAAGAGAAAGACTACATCGAAGTAGATGGAAACAAACACATACAGGTATTCAGTCAAATCTCCCCAGTCCCAGCTCACACAATACCACAAAGACAAAGTTTTGATATTATAAACAAAAATTGAAAACAAGTTCTCCAGAAATGCAAAAGCCTTTTTCTCTCCAAAACTTTAAACAAGTACGACCATTCTAGTCTGTCAAAAGCCTTTTCTGCATCAACTGCCATTAATGTTAAATCTAATTTATGTTTCTTTGCATATTGTATGAGGGAGATACAAGTTCTAGTATTAGTTCTTAAATCCCTATGTTGTATAAAACCAGCTTGGTTGTAATGTATTAAGCTTGATAGAGTTTGTACCAGTCTATTATTCAAAATTTTGAATTTTATTAAGCTTATAGGCCTATAATCAGAAGGTACTTCGCAAGTCTTACCTGGTTTTGGTATAACAGATATAGTCGCTTGATACATTGTTTCAGGAAGACCATTGTTTTTTTTTTTTACACCGAGTTAAGTACTTCTGTAAATAAAGAATCAATTTTAGCCCAGAATGTGGTGTAAAATTCTATAGGAAAACCATCCATTCCTGGAGCTTTTTTAGGGGAAAAGTTTTTTATAGCAGATTGTATTTCTATGTTGGTTATATCCTTACTAAGATCTTCAATTTGCTCAAGAGAAAGACTTTTTAGGTTAATTGATTTTAAGAAAGGGAGAGGGTCCTGGTTTCTTATTTCTGAAGTATATAATTCTTCATAAAATGATATAAATTCATTATTTATGGTGGATGTTTATGGATGATTGTGTGTGGACTTTGATTTTACATCTCTTAAAACTATAGGTTTCCTTTTCAAAACTTTCTTTATTAAAGAGGTCAGGTGCTTGCCTGATTTATTGGCAGCTATTTAATTTATTTTGTTAAAATTATACTTAAAGTCCTCTGCTTTCTTAAATAACAGACTGTCCAGTTTTAATTTAGCTTCCTGTAGTTTTTTATAATTGCTGCTATTTGTTTGGGTTTTATGTCCTCTCTGGAGTAATTTTATTTCTTCTCTCACTTTATCTAATTCCTTATCAAAATCTGCTTTCTTTTTTGACGCATATCCGATCATAACTCCTCTTAGGTATGCCTTAAAAGTATCCCAAACTATGTCAATACCCGGTCTGTCCTGGGGATCCCCGCTTTTCACATTTGTTTCAATAAATAGGTCTATATGGCTATTGACATATTCCAGAAAGTCAGTATCCATTAGATATTTCCTATTCATTCTCCAGATCCTGTGAGACGTTATGTTTTCTTTAGGTGACAACACGCATGTCACTATAGCATGATCAGATATTACAATATCATTGATTTTACTTGTTACAACTCTATCTAATTCACTCCCTGAAATAAACAAATAATCAATTCGACTATCGCTATTCTGTGCATATGAAAAATATGTATAATCTGTTATATTAGGATGTAAGGTCCTCCATACATCCTGAAGGTCATTAGTAAATAAGAAATTGAGGAGTTTACTTGGTGGATTTACCTTTCTGGTTGTTGTTGAGCTGTCCTTTCAGCTAAAAATATTATTCAAATCTCCCCCAAATATAATGACCCCTGTTGGTGCATTATATTGGTCTGTATCTTGCTTAGAAAAGACATATCAGATATAGGAGGTTTATAGACATTTATAAGAGTAAAAATCTCTCCAAACAATTCACACCTAACTACTAAGTACCTGCCATATTTATCTGGATGTTGTGAAATTAGTTTGAAAGATAACCTTTTATTTATTAAAATGCCCACCCCTCTGCTCCTAGATGTAAGTGTTGCTTCAAAGGCTTCTCCTACCCATTGTCTCTTAAGGTACTCTGTCCTGTTTTAAAATGAAGCTCCTGAAGAAAGACAATGTCAGAGGATAATTTCCCTAAATGGTATAGGACCTTATGCTTTTTAGTACCTTCCTGTAACCCGACCGTGACACCGAAACGAGCATGCGCGACGTGAGAGGTTGGAGAGGTTAAGGGCTCCTGGTCGCGTAGGGCTTATTTGATCTAAAATCTTGACTTTATGTACAAAAGAGTGCAAAAGTAAAGCCACATATTAAATAGCACAGTGCATTGTTTAATCCCTACCAACTAAACAACGGGGGATAAGACAGAGCGGGACCGGTAAGGTGCAACAAACAAAAGCGCAGGTGTGCATGAATACAAGATCCCAAACTGAAAAAATGCTGCCGACAAACGCAGCAAGATTTGACGATTTGGACAGTAAACTTGATAAGCTACTGGCATTACAAACTGAGGCAAATTCTCTTGTGTCGTCTCTATCAAAGAGAGTGGACTCAATTGATAACAAACTTGAGATGCTTAATGGAGAAATGCATGTCCACGCCACCCAATTAAGTGCACAGAAAGGACGCATTGACGAGCTACAAAAAAACCTTGATCAAGCACTGAAATACATTGACACGTTGGAGAACCGACAGCGAGAGAAAAATCTAAAACTTTTGAATGTGCCGGTGTCAGAAGAAAGCGGCAAGGGGATTGTTCCTTTTCTGGTGAACCTAATACAGGTTGAATGGGGTTTAACGCTACAGGAGACGGATATTGAGAAGCCGCATCGACTAGGCCCACGCCAGCAAAGACCACGAAATCCACGAGGCATAATATTCCAGGTCCAGCACTTTCAAACAAAGTTACAAATCTTGAAAGCCGTTAATGCAAGCAAAGCAAACCAGGCAAATCTAACCGAGGAGACGGAGCCAAAGACCAGTAAGTACAGAATCATATCTGACATTTCTGTACGATTAAGGAAGAAACGGTATGCTTTCTGGCCTCTGAGGGAGAAATTGCATGAGCTAAACATCACAACTAGGATGAGACATCCAGCAGTTTTGTTGGTTGTGATTGGAGATGAAGAATTAAGATTCGCCACTGTATGTGAAGCAAAACGCAAGATGTGCAAAAGATATCCATCGATTAAACTGTGAGAGAGGACCGACTAACCAAGTAGGTCCTGAGACAGCAGAGTGGGTGAAGAGAAGGATTCGAACTGAACTTTCTTCTTTTTCTTTTTATTTTTTGACCCTTCTCTCCATCCATCCATCCATCTTCGTCCGCTTATCCGGTCTCGGGTCGCGGGGGTAGCAGCTCCAGCAGGGGACCCCAAACTTCCCTTTCCCGAGCCACATTAACCAGCTCCGACTGGGGGATCCCGAGGCGTTCCCAGGCCAGGTTGGAGATATAATCCCTCCACCTAGTCCTGGGTCTTCCCCGAGGCCTCCTCCCAGCTGGACGTGCCTGGAACACCTCCCTAGGGAGGCGCCCAGGGGGCATCCTTACCAGATGCCCGAACCACCTCAACTGGCTCCTCCCATCTCAATTAGGGAAATTCAACAACTGGAGAACAAAAAACTAACTTCTTTTCATTGATAAATGTATCTCCTTTTTTTTCAGTTCTTTCTCTTTCACGTAACTGAGATGTTTCCGGCCTCGATAACTAATGGATAAAAACCACAACTCTGTGTCTCTGTGTCTCTGTGTCTCTCTCTCTCTCTCTCTCTCGTGTGTAAGAGGAGTGGTGGTGGTACTTTGTGCTGGGGAGGGGTGGGAGACGGCTTGGTCCTGTGTGTGCGTGTATATATGTGGGTAGGAAACATGCTTACTGAGCGAGTGGGAGGTTGGGGAGGGAGGAGGAGAGGGGTTAGGGCTGAGGGGGAGCGGCAGGGTGGGTTAGGGATGGGGGGGGAATGTATGTTTGCATAAAACCAATGTGCTATTGCATAAGTAAGGTACCAGAAAATTAAAATCCACACAGATGTACACCTTGTGATTTGGGACAGTAACCCCTTAGCTTATACATCGTTAATGAAAGGACCTGTGGTCATAGGCGCAATTTATGTTTTCCTCCGTGGGTGCTCACGGGTGCACGCCCTTTAAAAAAAAAAAAAAAAAGTAGTCCAAAAATGTTTGCATTTCAGAACCTTAGGAAATGGACAGCGGCCGACACGAACACACACGCCTATTAACTTGATAATAAAGCCGTAAAGTAGGCCATCTTTCAACTCAGGCCACTTCTGACAAATACAGATAGGATTGGAGATGAAAAGTTCTCTGGATGTCGTTGATGCACTTGCATCATTAGGTTTTGCTTTTTTAATAACAAATCTCACTCTGATTACGTAATGCACATGCACGCACTGTATAGTGGGAGCAGGGGACTGACAACGACATAACCAATCATGCTATGACAGATGCTCCACTTAGCACCAACTGCAATATTTAATTTTAAATGAATGTAGCCTACTGGCAGTCTGGCACATGTGGGTGCTCAGTATTTACAGTGGGTGCTCGAGCTCCGGAGCACCCACAGTATCGGCGCCTATGCCTGTGGTGACTCTGGGTAGAACGACCTATTCCTCTGTTTTAGGTAACAGTGTGGTGGATTATACGATAACCGATATCGACCCAGAGGATATCAATGCATTTGTAGTTTTACCACAACTTCCCTTTTCAGATCACTGCCAAACTACACTTTATTTAAATAAGTCTACAAAATATAGCATTGTAGAATCAGAATCCAGCAAAATGTATGACCTCCATCAAAAATATATATGGAAAAAAATGCAGCAACATAGGATTATTTATTATTTGCACTTGGCAAAACACACACACACACACACAGCTGTGCGTTTTCCATTTCCATTCCATTTCTGTGAATAGGTCTTATTATTTTGATCAGACACTTAGTTGGCCACCTAGCGGTATAAAGCCTGAAGCAAGAGTTAGGACCCTCCTTTTGGAGAACTTGCAGGTACTCCCTGAGAGAGCTTGGAAATGTGGTAGGATCGTTGCGTTGAGCAATTTGTTTGGCGGATTTGCATAAACTGTGCTGTGACTGTACATCATGTCAACTAGTTCAGATGGGGATGACATGGATTGGAAGATATCCAGAACATCGAGATTGAAAAGGCCTTTAAAAGAAAGAAATAGAGGGAAAAGTTGGTCGGAATATAGCGAGATTGGGGAGGGAAATACAAACAAGAAATCAAGATCTAATCAGCTTGAGAAACAGAAAACTGGTAATGTGGAGAATGCTCCAGAAAACATTTGGAAAGTTATTATTGAGTTTGGTCAGGATGGTGGACATTACCACCCAATTAAAACTTACCAAGGCGATTGAGAAAGAGATTGGTAAAATTGAATTTGCTCGGTTTATGAGCAATAAAAGAGTACTGATACATGCAACCAGTAAACAACAACAACAACAATAAAAGATTCTCAAAATGTCTTCACTTCAAGGGGAAATGATTAAGGCACACATCCCAGGAGCAATGGCAAAAGTGAGAGAAGGGATTTCTGGAGTCCCACTGAGTATGTTGATGGAAGATGTCCAAAATGAGATTCAGGGAGGTAAAGTGATTGAAGCCATACAAAAGAAAAAAAAAGTAAACGAGATGGAGCATTAAAGGAAACATTATCAGTGGTAGTTCAATTTGAGAGAACTCTCCCTAAGTCAGTGCAACTGGGATAGATAAGAGAGTACATCCCCAAACCTCTTCGGTGTTATAAATGTCAAAGATTGGGACACACAGCACAGCAGTGCAAAGGAAAATTAAGGTGCGATAGATGTGGTGGTCAGCATGAGTATGGTAAATGTGACAAGGATGCAAAGATTAAATGCTGTAACTGTGGAGGAGCGCATAGTGCTGCGTTTGGAGGATGTGAAGTACAGAGATAAGCCCAGAAGTAAAGTATCGTATGCAGAAGCTCTAAAGACAGTGCGAGAAAAGTCAAATAACAAAAACGCCAGTAGAATGGTCCAAAGAAACATAGTATCAGTTAATCAAGCCCAACTGCAGACTCCAGTCCATACACAGGTTACTTTTGATCAGAAGTGCGAAGTTGGTGATGATACATTGGTAGTGAAGAAGGTAAACTTTGTGGCTTTCATATGTCACACTATCAATGTTGCATCTCAGTTAAAAAAGAAAAGTGATAGAATCAAGGCTATTGTGGAGGCAGCAGAAAGATTCCTTGTGATATTAAAGCAGATCAGATACATGAATTGTTGACAGTAATTGAAAATGGGGAAAATACACAAGCTGAGGGTTAGAACGCTAATTATGGTAATTCACATACTACAGTGGAACGCCAGAAGCCTCATAGCTAATGGTCAAGAATTTAAAAAGTATCTTCACGAATTTGATGTAGTTCCAGATGTAGTATGTGTACAAGAAACTTGGTTACGACCCCAACTAGATTTTGTTATACATTAACACATAATACAGCCTTTATGTTAATGCGTCTACGGTAAGGCATGGATACCCGACCCGAGAAATGATGGTCGGGTTGGGGCCGGGCTCGGTCACATCAGCGTGATGAGGCATTTGTTGTAAAATGGTGCTGCGGCTCCTTTAAGAGAGCTCAGTGTGTGTGTAAAGTGGGCAGAAGAGAGATAGAGAAAAGAGGAAGCAGACGTGTAGATGCGACCGGAGCAGAGTTGGTGGAATAAGTTTAAGTTTTGTACACAGTCTGTGCGGTGTCCGAGATAAACTCCAGACTGAAAGCCAAGTTCATTCATCTGCTCACCAGAAACGGGATTTTAACCCTGACGTTATTCATTTTATAATGTCGGCCCTGGACGTAACGAGTCTCCCCTGGTTTTCTGATCACGGTCGGAATCGAAGCGATCAGGAAAGGTTAACACATTGAACATTTTAAATTAAACAGCTTATTAACGTGCGCTTGTTCCCTGTGTGCGCTCATCTGTTGACATTTCCGAATGCCTTCCAGTTGCTTAATAAAAGCGGGCTTTCCACACAAACAAGCCTACATGTGTCATTAGTAGGAGAAAAAAAAAACGAGATTTTAACTGTGTCGGGCTCGGGTCGGGCTCGGACATAAATATCATAATGCCTGACGGGCTCGGGCCGGGTTCGGTCACGGCTCTGTCGGGCTCGGGCCGGGTTCGGACGGAAAAATTTGGCCCGATCCAGGCTCTAGTCTACGGGGTATATCAGAAACTACTGATTGACTCACCAGGACCCCGTCCTTGGCTGGTGAGCTTGAGCGTTTAAATGGTTCGGGCAGGAAGGACAGGAGACCAGTTGGTGATTATTCTCCCCACAGTATAAGCACAGTCTCTCTTTGAACCGCCGGTTCCTCTCAACAGGGGTAAGCCGATTGCGTCCCAGCTGCATAGGTTCCTCCTTGGGTAACACGGAAGCTGAGTTAACACAGGCAGAAGAAGAACTGGAAGCAACCCGAGAAGCTGGACTGGGTACAGGCGGGTAGGCAAAGGGGGTTGAACTGGCCGCTCTCTCTCTACGTCTCTCTCTTAACCGGTTGTCAATATGGATGGCTAGGGAGATTAAGTCTGGTAGAGTACTTGATTCAGCCCGACCTACTAAACTGTCCTTGACGCTCATTGAGACCCTTAAAGAAAATGCTTTGTAAAGCCCTATCATCCCATCCCAATTCTGCTGCTAATGTTCTGAACTCAACAGAATAGTCAGCAGCACTGAGGGTTCCCTGACGTAGGCTTAACAGGCGGTTACTGGTATCACTGCTAGTAACTGGGTGATCAAAAACTGTGGTAATTTCAGACACAAATTGTTGATATGTGGCGTTAGTTGTCACTGGGCTGTTCCAAAAAGCTACCCCCAGTCTCTCGCCCTCCCAGAAAGTAACCCGAGTACATAAGCTATCTTAGTAGCATCAAGAGAATAGGTTAGAGGCTGCTGACTGAACACTAGTGAACATTGAAACAGGAAAGATTTACATTCTCCTAACTTTCCACTATAGTGTTCAGGAGCAGGCACAAAAGGTTCACGGGGTTGAAAATTACTCACGGGTACAGCTTGGGAAGGTGAGAAAACCGGTGGAGACTGAACTGGAAGCTGAGGGGAATGGTTTTCCACACGAGGCATGTGGTTGAGAGCTGTTGAAGGGATTCCATGATTCCTTGTAGCAACTGAGAGTGTTGGCCGAGCAGGATGCCTTGAGAGGCCACCGCACGGTGGAGCGAAAAACCTTGAGGGTTAGAGTCAGAATCTGCTGGGTCCATTCTTTTTGGCCAGATCGTTCTGTTAAGGAACGGCACAGGAGGTGGAACCCAAAAGCAGACGAAAACACAATAATTAAGATTAAGTGTTTTAATGAGTGAAATATATACAATAATTGTGCTGGTGGCAAAAAGGAGGGTTGTGTCGAGGGAATCCAGTGGTGAGTGGTGGGTGCAGTGCGCTCTCCAGAGCGTGCCCAGTGAAGTGGTGGCATTGACAATGTGGTAGGGCCTCCTCCAGAGTCCAACAAACAATTGAGTTTGAATCCAATCCTTACAGAGAGAGAGAGGAGCAGGCGGGATGAGCAAGCAGGCAGGCAGGCAGACAGGCAGGCAGGCAGGAGTACGAGCAAGCAAGGCAGGCTGCAACAAGAGATAAACACAGAAAATACTTTAGCTGCACAAGCTAGAACACCAGGATAACACAGGGAGCCAGGAGTGCAACTATACCACACTGGTAGACTGTACAATCTGACGACGAGTGGATCACAGAGTCAGCCTCAAATACTGCAGGAGGTTGATTAGGGAATGAGCTTCACCTGGTGCCACCTGCCAGCTATGCCGCGCCCACAGCTCACAGTAATCGGCACAGGAGGGAGGGACATGAGGGAAAACAAACAAAAACACACAGAACAAAAAAGAAGCACGGGCTGCCATGATGACATCATGACAAACATAGTTGAAGACATGATGGAAGAAAGATTATTGGTATGCCTTAATAATGGACAGGGTACAAGAATAGATGTGAATAGGGGCATCATGGCAATCATGTTTGGATATTTCACTGGTATCAGACAGTTTAGTGAATATGTGTGAATGGCATGTTAAGAGTGACTCTACCATAGGCAGTGACCATTTCCCAGTTCTCACTGTAGTTAATATGGACATTTGTATCCAAGAAGGGGTTACAATTACTAGATGGTGCTTTGAGAAAGCAGAATGGGGAAAATGTAGGTCATGCTGTGAGGAGTCAGTTAACCTGGTTACATTAGATGGAAACATAGAAGACTGCACAAAGCAAAATACAGAACACATTTTGAATGCAGCATCTTTCAGTATTCCACAAAGAACAACAAAGGGAAGGAAGGAAGTGGTACCTTGGTGGAATGAGGAATGTAGTAGAGCTGTAAAAGAACGAAACAAGGCATTTAGAGCACTGAAGAAGAATCTGTCATGAGAGAATGTTGTGGATTATCAAAGAAAAAGGGTAGTGGCACGTAGGACAATTAAATATACCAAAAAGAGAAACTGGAGGGAGTTCTGTTCCAACATAGGTAGAGGAGTAGAGTTAGGGGATATATGGTCTATGTTCAAGAGAATGAGTGGGAAAAGGATGTTGGTTTAAAATTCCAGTTTTAGGGGAGACGGTGGTAGTGTCAGATAAAGGTAAGGCAGAAGTGTTAGGAAGGGCATTTATGGCAGCGCATAGTGGTGATCACCTTAGTGTTATTCATAAGCAGCAGAAATAAATTGCACTTAGAGAGAATAAGGATATGAAGTCCTTCAAAGGGAGGCTAGTATGTCAACACTGGATGTGGATTTTACTATGTCTGAACTCAACATAGCTTTGCTAGGCACTGGATATACAGCTCCAGGACAAGACCAATTATGTTATGCCATGTTCCGACAGCTACCAGTAGAATCATGTCAATTGATATTAAGACTCTTTAATAGAATTTGGAGGGATGGAATAATACTGAATAGTTGGAAAAGTGCAGTAATACTACCGTTTAACAAAGCTGGTAAGGACCCATCTAATCCGGGTAACTATAGGCCCATAGCTTTGACATCTCACTTATGCAAATGGATGGAGAGGATATTAGTTCACTGGATTTCTCATATATTGGAGCAGAAAGGATTACTGCCTAATATACAAAGTGGATTTCGGAAAGGACGCTCCACAACAGATGCTCTAGTTAGGGTCAGTAATGAGGTGGAAAAGGCATTGAAAATGAAAGAGCTTATGACAATAGTGTATTTTGACATTGAAAAGGCATATGATACCATGTAGAGGGAAGGACTGCTTATTAAACTTACTAGTATGGGTATTGGAGGAAGGTTGTATAATTGGATTATGGACTTTTTGACAGGTAGGAAAATTAGAGTTAAGGTTGGATCAGAGGTGTCTATGTACTTCGATGTGGACAATGGTATTGGAGTGCAATTAGCCCTGTATTGTTCAATATAATGATAAATTATATTTTCTCAAACTTAGATGGATGTATCAAATCAGCACTTTATGCAGATGATGGGGCCATTTGGATGAGAAGAAGGAATGTGTCTTATGTAGTAGAAAATATTAGGAAAGCAATAAGGAAAGAGAAGTGGTCATATGAGTGGGGGTTTAAGATATCGGCAAGCAAGTCCTGTTACATGATGTTCACAAAGAAGTGCAAGTACCATGCTGAAAAACTAACATTATATGAGCTGCCAATGGAGAAAGTCAATGAATTTAAGTACCTGGGTTTATGGTTTGATAGTAAGTATTCATGGAAATCACACATAAAGCACTTGGAAACTAAATGCAAAAAAGTTGTAAATCTTCTAAGAGCTGTGGCTGGATGTGACTGGGGTGCAGACAGACGGTCATTAATTGACATATAGAGGGCATGTATGAGGTCATCAATAGATTATGGTTGTGTAGTTTATGGAGCAGTGGCAAAAACAATATTGGAAAAAATTAATAGATTACAGTATAGAGCATTACGTGTGTGCATTGGAGCTATTAAGTCAACCCCCATTAATGCAATACTCATAGAAGCAGGAGAGACACCTCTGGAGTTGAGAAGAGAGAAACTTGTGCTGGCATATTGGATCAGATTAAAAGGTAGTGGAAAAGAGAACCCTACAAAAGAGTCAATACATGAATGTTGGGAGTATTCCAAGTTTCAGGGACTTGGGTTTGGATGGACGAGGGAAGAGAGAGTGAGGGAATATGGAATGGAAGCTTTAGATTTCACCATGACCAACCCAGTTAGTAACATTCCACCATGGCTGTTTCCAGACGTAAAGACCGATATTAATATCCTGGAAAAGAAAAGAGAATGGAGAATGGAGGAAATGGAAGTTAAAACAAGCATTTACCTGAGACACAGTTACTATAATTATTTAAAGATTTACACAGACGGATCCAAGAACAAACAGGAATGTGTGGGAGTTGGAATATATATCCCAGAATTTAAAGTTAATCTCTCCAAAAGATTGTCTGACCAGTTATCAGTATATACAGCAGAAATGGTGGCAGCCATCATTGCATTACAGTGGGTTGAAGAGGTCAGACCTGATAGGGTGGTGCTATGCACAGACACCTTAGCTGTCATAAAAAGCATACAGTCCATGACATCTGTCAGAGAAGACCTACTAATGGAACTTTATCACAGTTTGCTAAGATTACACCGGGGTGGCATAGACGTTCAGTTTTGTTGGGTGCCGGCACATGAGGGGGTAAAAGGGAACGAGGGTGCAGACAAACTGGCTAAAGAGGCATTACTAAAGGAAATATCAGTTCCTATTCCACTAGGATAAGGCAAAGGTAAAGCGGTGGTTTCACTCACACACACACACACACACACACACACACACACACACACACACACACACACACACACACACACACACACACACACACACACACACATTTTATTGCAATGATTTTTATTCTTCTCCTTCCACACGTAAAATACACTTAGCACTGCAGTTACCAAATGTAATTGTTACCTGGTGAGTAGAATAATTGCGTTAATGCAGCGTGATGCGTGATACGGTCAACAGAAAGTGTTCGCTCCCAGGCTCACCCCCTCTCTGTCAATGCCCAAAAAAACCCAGGTGCACAGGTGAAGCAACAAAAAAACAAACAACACAAATGAGACCATAAACAACATCCAATATGTGGCTCCTATAGGTACAATGCAGTTGTGTATGGAAGCTATTCTAGTTGACCTTACAGAGCCAACGGCGTGGTAATTGACAAACTTGGGGAAACAGGTAGGAGCCAAGCCTTTTAAAAATTTGTAAACTGTACACAACTTTGAAAACACTCAAAATGTTCAAAAGTGAGTATATTGTGTTTGTGTAGTATTCCCCAGTGGTGATACCTTAATGGCTTTTTGTCAAATACTTTCAAAGCCTGTTTGTAGAAGGATTCTAAGGGCCTAATTGTTGTTGGACTGGCCTGCCCCCAACAGGTAATACAGTATGAGATGTGCGAGAAAATGAGGGAATGGAGAAATATCTTTGCAGCCTCTGTGGCTCTGTCTAAAATTTGCCATGTTGTATTTTATAGTTTTATTAAAGTTTACATTTTTGTAAAAAAAGCATTAAAATAAGTTTTAATAATGGAGCTGAGAGAAAAAGCACGCAGGGCATTCTACGCAATAAAAAGTCAAATCTACATTAAAATTAGAATCTGGCTCAAATTATTAGTATCTGTAATAGAACCAATTCTCCTCTATGGTAGTGAGGTGTGGGGTCCTATTTCCTACCAAAAGTCGGCCCATTTGGACAAAAACCCAGTTGAAATCCTACATCTAGAGTTCTGTAAAAGCATCTTACAGGTGCACAGAAAAACCACCAACAATGCCTGCAGAGCTGAATTAGGCCAATTTCCATTATTCATCAAAATTCAAAAACGTGCAATCAAATATTGCATACATCTAAAAAACAGCGACCCCCACTCCTATCAGCAGAAAGCCCTGCAATACCAAGAGCTGAGCAAAGATTAGAGTCCTGTCACCCAGCTGATCCTGATGCTCAGTTCACTTCCTGACCCTGTTAGTAAAACCTGAACTCTAACCAGAGTCTGGCCCTGATGTTGCAGAGCCAGACTGCCCCTCTCTCCACCTTGTCCTTTCTGCTCATGTATTATCGCAATTTTGGCTTCACCGGAAAGGTAATTCAGGAGCTGCCACTTTTCTTTTTGTGCCTTTTTGTAGGCAGCTCCCAGAGAGAGAGAGAGAGAGAGAGAGAGAGAGAGAGAGAGAGAGAGAGAGAGAGAGAGAGACAGTCTGTACACACAGAGACAGGTGGAGACAGAGCAACACTTCCTGCTTCAATGTAGCACATTGTTGGAACCATCCAGTAGTGGGTTGAACATTATCTTTTTCAAACAAAGGATTTTCGGCCAACATGTGCTCAGAGACAATGGGCCTAAGACAAAGAAAGGGCCTACATGGAAAATTCCAATCCATGTCTCCTCAGAAAAGAGGGTGAACCCATTTTACATCAATAGCCTGCAAGTCACACGTGAGTGTTACTGCACAAAATGGCCACAAGTCAGAGAACTCTGATCTCCCATTGGCTCCTGGGACCATAAAACAGCATGGAGCCAGGTGAGGGGACCTGAGCCATAAATAGCCTGACCACCCAAAAATCCCGGTCTTCCGCTGGTGGCTCACGCTGCTAAAGGAAGCACACAAGCGCTTGTGCTAAAAACTTCCATTTCTGAACAAAGTGGATTTAATTAAGGGGATCAGAGAGAGCAGAGAGAACACTGCTCTGATTCATAGTTGTTATATAGAAACTACCAGAAGCATATCCAGGTAATCTCTACACCTCTGTTATTCTAATATTACCATGCAATACAATAGAAACAGGCAGTTTTGCATTTTGCAGCACTGATTCATGGTTATTACACAGAAACTACCAGATGTGTTTCCAGGTAAGAAGTCACAAGATATACATATCATTTTTAAAATATTACCTTGAAACAAAAGCGAAATGTTTGGAACATAAAGGGTGGATGAATTGCAGCATTATAATATGGTAATTAATTAAGTTTTATCTAATTTGGAAGGTATTGCGCTGATAGTAGCCTATAATACTGTGAAAACATCAACATATATTACCCCATTATTACCATGTTATTACAATATTAATATATTACCATTACCCAGATATACATATGGTTATTATCGAACCCTTTCCTACTTCCTACTACTTCCTGGTAATTGAAAGTTATTACATCTGTTACCTTCTTATCACCTTATTACCCCATTATTACATCTTATTAATGTGATGTATTACCCAGTTATTACTTTGGTAATTACATGTTATTACCTATATATTACATCTTTATTATCACACTGTTACCCCACTATTATCATCTTATTACCAAGCCGTAATTTGAAGTGCTACTGAAATATTGTACTTTTTACTTTAAATATACAGGAAATGGTTTACAGTGTAACAACATTTATTGAGACTTTTGTTTACTTCAAATCAAAGAATTCTCTCAGTGATAATAAATAATCATTTCCCGACACAATATCATTACACTCAGGACTGAGACACATTATGATACACTCTTTTTTTATTAGTCTTTAAAACAGCACTTGAATAAATAGTCAAAGCAGGAGCAGCCGGAGCAGCACATATAAACACTTATATTATCGCCGCCTCTGCCTCCGCCTGCTCCGCCTCCGCCCGCTCCGCCTCCGCCACCTCCTCCGCCACCTCCTCCGCCACCTCCTCCTGGTAGTGCGGCTCTGTTTTCAACCCAGACGTTTTCTTCGATGACAACAGAGACAGAGAGAGAGAGAGATTTAGATTTTTAAAGGAACTTTATTCTATCAATGTTCCATCTCGTTATTTACAAAATAATCTCTTTTCAACAGGCCAATAAATACGTACATACATATACACTTAAATACATGACATCAACTCCTGAGAAAAGATGAGTTGGTCTCTATCAACAGAGCACAACACATCACCATGGGCCCAGATCACACTGAACTGATCCACATCCTTCATCTCTATAATAATTAAAATCAATCCTGAGTAAACAGTAAATTCACATCCACCTTCCTCTTTCTGCTCACATACACAGCCATGTTTGATTGGCCCAAGATTAAGTATAAAGGTGCACTATGAGTTCCTGCATGGTTTCAGCGCGATTTCATTTTTTGTTTTAAGTCATAGGCATCTCTCCTTGATCCGCTAGCTGCCTGCCCCCTGAATACACTGTGAACCGGTCTCAGGAACACAGGGGTCATAAACATCAAACAAACACTAGAGGCACAGGCTGTGCACCAAAATACAACAAACCACTCCAGCCAATCACCGACAAGATGTTTGGGGAGGGGGTGGGGGTTAGTGAGAGTCAGTCAGTCATGACAGTTACGGAAACATGGGGGGAGGGGCGAGCTAGCTCTGTTTTGTTTGGTATTTACTTGGAACGTCAACAGAAGTGTCCATGCAGGAACTCATAGTGCACCTTTAACAGCTGGCATTTATGTTTAGCAAACTTTCTGTACCTGAACCCAAGGAAACCTCCCCTACCTTACTAAATAGTTTCTCCAGCAGCATGAACAATGGCAGCAGACGCACACACTCACAATAACAATGAAACAGTTTCTTTTTCATCACAATAAGGACATTTGTTGCTAACACCAGGACTCATGACAGCCAGAAACGCATTGACTGCCACTTTCCCGTGTAACTCTCTCCACTGTAGCTCAGCTACTCTTTTAGTGAATGGTAGTTTGTATAAACTCATCTCCTCGCCACGGTGTGTCAACCTGTTCATGGACCTTACACTTATTTAAACACAGTACCATCATTTTATAAAAGGCATTCCCTTTTGCCTCTTTCAGGTCTAAAGTGCAGTGCTTCACATCCAAAAAACAACCAACATAGTTATCAAGTCTGGGGCGGATACATAAACCAGGGAAGGAATCGTCAGATTGAGGTGTAATCAGACCAACATTATATTCCTCCAACATTATTGATTCGTGTCAAGACAGATTGTACTTCCAGTGATCCAAAAGTTTTGTGATGATTCTAACTGATCTCACACCCAGAATAGCTGCCAAAGCAGTAGCATTGTTTAGTTTTGGTCCAGCAATATCCACCACATTCCTTCTCTCCGTGATGAACAGCTTCCACACTGTAAACAGAATAGAAATAGAAAGGAGGCAAAGACTGGAAACTCAGCTTCTTTAAATCCATCAGGAACAGAGAATCTTTTAATCCAAAACCCTTAAAGTTTTTCAGCATCCAATGGGGAAGAGGTCTCCAGACCAAGTCTTTAGGGCCAAACAGCAGTAGGGCTGAAACGATTCCTCGAATAACTCGAATAATTCGATTACAAAAAATCCTCGAAGCAAAATTCTTTGCCTCAAAGCTTCGTTAAATCAATGTAATTAAGGTTGTATGGCTCACTGTGTTTCCGCACGGAGGATAATTACTAGCGCACACAACATGTTGACGCTTGACGGCCCAGATTACAAATGAACGAAGATAAAAATAGCGAGGGTCTAGGAGAAGAGACAGGCGAGAGAAAACGACAGAAAGTTTGGGATCATTTTAAGCTGCAAACATGCTACTACATCATCTTTGTAGAAAACATCCAGTCTACTCATCCATTCCACGGAGCGAACCCGACACAAGGTAGCTAACTAACATCTGCTGCTCTCGTCCACCGCTCTGTTTTACACAACTAGCCTACTACATGCTGCTCTGCAAATAGCCATGTTTTACCAACAAGCTAAAACGAGAGCTGTCGGTTTGTAGTCTAACTGTTTATTAGTTTGCTACTAATCTTTGGAAACTTAGCTGCTGCCTGAGACAAACTGGCTCCTCCCCCCAGCATGGCCACTTAATATGCACATGAATGACGTCATCATGCCGGTGATGTCTGCATTCTTCATTCTTTCTCCTCACTCAGTATTAGCCTTCTTAAAATGTGTCCCCCCAGAACAGTGTAGTTGAATAGCCCTGCTGTAAGCTTTGTACAGTCACATTTACCTGGGCTTACTGAACAGCTCCTTTGCATATCCAGTGCAAAGACCCAGAGGCAAGAAGGGGAAGGGGGTGAAAAATATTAACATTTGGGCCACCAAAAATGTACTTGGAATTTGGCAATAAAAATGTTGCTTTTTCAAAAAAAAAAAAAAAAAAAAAAAAAATTGTATATATACAAAAGACAGGTTTCCTTTTTTTTGGGTACAAAGCAATAATACATATTTACTATTGCTGTTTACTAAGTATTTCTTACTAAGTATTTCTTATCCGATTACTTGATTAATCGATGGAATAATTGGTAGAATACTCGATTACTAAAATAATCGATAGCTGCAGCTCTAAACAGCAGTCTCTGGGAGAACTGCAGGCGGAAAGCAGTGCCCCTGCTGGCCAAATGAACAAGTCCTTGTCCTCCTTCTTCTTTGGGAAGAAATAGAACAGACTGGGGAATCCAGTGCAGCTTATCCCAAAAAATGTAACCAAAACAGATTGAATCTTTGAAAGTAATTTAGATGGGTGATCCACACAAGACAATTTATGCCACAGAGAAGAGGACAGCAGATTGTTAACGACAAGCATCCTCCCTCTATAGGACATGCTCGGTAAGAGCCATTTCCATTTTTTTAAATGGCCTTCTATTTTTTCCAGAGCATTATCCCAGTTTTTTATCATCACACACTCCTCACCCAAAAACACACCCAAATAATTTACCCCTCCTTTCTTCCAGGTTAGCCCTCCTGGGAGAACTAGAGCGCTCTGCAATTTATCTCCCACCACCACAGCTTCACTTTTAGCCCAGTTAACTTTAGCAGAAGAAATATGATTAAAGATACCTACATTCTCCACCAAAGTGTGGATATCTGTTTGTTTGTTCAAAACAACCATTACATCATCTGCATAAGCTGACATTTTAACTGCTGAAGCACACCCAGGAAAACACACACCTAAAACTTCCTTTCTGAGTTAATTTTTTTATGGCTGCAGAATAACTTCCACAGGCCACTGCTTCTTCCACTCACTCTCATTCTCCACGTCACCGTGAGCCTCCTGCACAAAAATCACATCAAGATTTTTTAACTCCATCAGTGTAAACAGAGAAACTCTTTTTACATCACTTTCCATCCAATTTTTAAATCCGTCATTAAAAAGAGAAGAACTGTCACAAAAACACAAACACACACAAGTATGTGGAGAAACATGATGTCATCATCTTCAATGAGTTGAGCTCTCTTTAGTTACAATTTTCCTCAGCCATGCCACAGACCTGACAAACCCTCTCAGATCAGGGAAAAACTGCTCGGTCTTAAAGGTCCAATGTGTAGGAATTTCTCCCATCCCAACTCTCTCGCGCCACGCAGTTCAAAGTATGTATTACAGCTACGGTAGCCTTCACGCTTCAAAAAAGCCTGTCTCTTGCTTTTTTCAATATCATTTTTGTTTTTCTGTGCGAAGAAGAAGAAGACTCCTGTTCCTGAAATGTGGATTTTGAATATGTGTGGTCCTCCATGTTTCCTTCTTCAAAGTTGCCGGGGCCGGGAAGCTACGATACCCATTAGCAGCATTAGCAGCACCTGTGAGTTTATCATGTGACAGCGAAAACGTGAAAGGCGGAGCAATATATCCTGTATGTTTCTTACCAGCTAACGTATTTCAAGATGGCGCATGAATATGGAGCGTGTACCCCAGTTCATGCAAACGCAAATGTAAAATTTCAAGTCAATAGGAATACTTGGAATTGATGGTGGTAGTAAATATTCGTGAAGAAGGACAAGTTTGTGAACAGGCAACACAGATTTTGATGATAAACAGCTAAACACGTTACACACTGGACCTTTAAACAGCTTACTGGGCTGTGGGGATGTCGTGTTGTTTGTCACTGACCTTCTGAGAAACACAGTAATTTGGCTGTGGTCAGACAGAGGGGTCAATGGTTTAACTGTGAATGCACTGAGAGAGAAAGGATGTATATCTGTTACCATGGAATCAACGGTGCTGTTGTCAAGAGGTGAGCAAAAAGTATTTCTACCTAAAGAGTCTCCTCGTAACCTATCGTTGACGATGTACAGACCCAGGCTTTGACAGAGCTGCAGTAACTCTCTGTCGTTCTCATTAATCTGGATGTCAGAGTTGGAACGAGGAAAGTTAGTTCTGTTTTGTGGATAATTGTGTCCAAATATATGATCGTTATCTAGCTCTGTGTTGTAGTCAGGGAGAGAGCCAGTACGTGCATTCAGGTCCCCACATATTAGCACACTTCCCTGAACCTTTATGTGCATTCAAACTACCACACACGTGTACCACCGGGATACATTGGTACAGATCAGAGAATATACAGGACACTTTATTACAGACGAAATACTCGACACACTACGCGAGCTTCGCCCGCCGGGTATGGAGACCAGCGATGTTGCTTGATGCCTCTGGCCGGTAAAGGTACATCATCAGCGGGGAACGTTGAACGAGTGTGCCGGTAGAAAGCTAACGCTAGCCGGCCACCTGCTCCATCAATCCTGCTTGCAAGTGTCCGCTCATTAGACAACAAACTGGACTACATCCAACTTCAACGAAACTCCCAACGCGAGTTCAGAGACTGCTGTGTTTTTATTGTTGTGGAAACATTGCTGAACAACAGTGTACCAGACTATCCAGCTACCAGGCCGGCTGCTTTGTCGCCGGGTAAGACTAGTCAAGGTGGGCTGTGTTAACACGGACTGCCTGGTGCAGAAATGGGGTGCTTGTATCCAACTAACTGCTAACTGGTGGTGGAGTTTGTGACCATTTGATGCCGACCATTCTACATTCCACGCAAATTTACAGCTATGTTTATACTCGGTGTTTACAGCCCACCAAGCACTAATGCTAGTAGCTATGTGTTAGCTGAACTTTACGGAGCATATAATGTGTGTGCACTAAATGTAGCCTGTTTCGTATGTCGTTTTTATATAATGTCGTTTTTATACATTTTAAAGTGTACCCACTTGAGCCACGGTGAAACGTTGTTTCGTGTATATGGTTGACATGACAATAAAACATACTTGAGTTGAGTTGACTGTCTCACTGTCTGTCTGTCTGTAAACGGTAGGCGTGGCTTGGGAGTAGACGCTAAAGCAGCAAAGCAAGTGCATTCTGGGATTTCGTGTCTTTCATCCACATGAGCCAAAAACACATTTTCTGGCTTTTCACGGCCTAGAAGCCATCAATTCCTAAAACATTTTCATATTTATACTACATAAGTGACCCAATTTAAAAATATAGTCATCTTTCCAATGGTGAAATATCCCTTTAAACACTACAAACGTACACTCAAAATCAAAAAAGCACAACACACACACAAACAACTGACATTAATTGAGGAGTCCATAAACACAAACCAATTCTGGGAAAAATGGAAAAATCTTAAAAAATACAAACCTGTAGAATTGGCGATACAGAATGGAGACATATAAGTTGGCCATTTTGAAACACTGACCCAAATCAAAACCAAATAATAACCAAACTGAACGAACTAGAATCGGCTGTAAAAGACAACCAGAATCCTCTCGACTTCCCCATTAATGATCAGGAACTAAGAGACAAACTCTGGGCACTAAAACCCCAAAAAGCCAGTGGGCTCGATGGCATCATGAACGAGATGCTGAAATACACAATAATAATACAGAATAATAATAATAATAATAATAATAATAATAATAATAATAATAATAATAATAATACAAGCCCACAATTCCAATTGGCCGTTCTGAAACTCTTTAATTTGATTTTGAGTGTAGGTTACTTCCCTGACATCTGGAATCATGGTCTCATCACACCAATATACAAATCTGGAGATAAATCTGACCCAAATAATTACCGAGGCATCTGTGTGAACAGTAATCTGCAGAAGGTCTTTTGTAGCATTATCAACTCCAGACTCAAACTTCCTTACCAAACACAATGTGTTGAGTAAAAGTCAAATTGGATTTGTACCAAAACACCGCATTCAGATCGTTTTTACACCCTACACACCCTGATAGACAAACATGTTCACCAAAACAATAACAAAATCTACGCATGTTTCATAGATTTCAAAAAGGCATTTGACTCTATTTGGCACAGTGGTCTATTCTACAAAGTTATTGAATCTGGTGTAGGGGGTAAAACATATGACATCATTAAATCAATGTACGCTAACAATAAGTGCAGTATTAAAATTGGCAACAAAAGAACATTATTCTTCTGTCAGAAGGTGGAGTGAGACAGGGCTGCTGTTTGAGTCCCACTCTATTCAACATCTATATTAACCAACTGGCCACCATCCTAGAGAAATCAGCAGCACCTGGTCTCAGTCTACATGACTCTGAGATCAAGTTCCTGCTCTATGCAGATGACCTGGTTCTGTTGTCCCCCACAGAACAGGGCTTACAGCAGAACCTGGACCTGCTGGAGCAGTACTGCCAGACCTGGGCCCTGGCAGTAAACACTCAAAAGACAAAGACAATGACTTTTCAAAAAAGATCCAGATCTCAAGGAAACGCATACAGCTTCGCATTAGGAACACATAAATTAGACCACTGTACACATTACAATTATTTAGGACTAAAAATAAGTTCCACTGGAAGTTTTAACCCAGCGATAATGGAGCTGAGAGAGAAAGCACGCAGGGCATTCTATGCAATAAAAAGTAAAATCTACATTAAAATCCCAATCAGAATCTGGCTCAAATTATTTGAATCTGTAATAGAACCAATTCTCCTGGGGGAGTTTTTAGTCAGAAACTCTAAATTTTTAGAAAGGTCAACAAAGATAATTTTAGCAAACGCCTTAATTTTAACTCACTTTGAATTTGCATGTACCTCCTGGTTTGAAGGCCTAACAAACCGACTTAAAGGGAGGCTGCACACATCACAGAATAAATTAATAAGAGTAATTCTGAACTTGGGCCATAGATCGCATATAGGTAGGTCACAATTTGTTGAGCTCAACTGGCTCCCTGTAGAGTTTCGGGTTACTATGTTAGACTGACCATGATCCATAAAATATTGTATGGTAGTGTCCTAATTTTTTTTGTCGTGTCTTATAACTAAGGACACACACAATATTTACACTCGTGGCAGCATATCTGACCTGTGTCCTTATAAATTTAAGACAGTGTTAGGGAAAGGAACCTTTGCCTATATAGGGGCAGTTCAGTGGAACAAGTTAGATCGTTATATTAAAGTCATTTCCAGCCTGAACTCTTTTAAAAAGAGTATCAAGGCCTGGTTACTAGAGAGGGTTGCGGAATACATCAAAGGGCAAGTTATCATTTTTATTTTTATTTATTTAAGAAAAATGTTTTTATGTTATGTCATTGATTATTATACACTCTGTGAATGTATTGTCTTGTCCTGATGTTATGTGTTGAGGACCACAATGGAAATAAGTCGTGGACTTTATTTTGTTTTTATCCTCGATTGTATTTGATGTATTTTTATTTATATGTAAGGCATTCTTGATACAATTAAATAAATCAAATAAAATCAAATCCTCTATGGTAGTGAGGTGTGGGGTCCTATTTCCTACCAAAATTCGGCCCATTTGGACAAAAACCCAGTTGAAATCCTGCATATAGAGTTCTGTAAAAGCATCTTACAGGTGCACAAAAGCACCACCAACAACGCATGCAGAGCTGAATTAGGCCAATTCCCATTATTCATCAAAATTCAAAAACGTAAAATATTGGCTACATCTAAAAAAAAGTAACCCCCACTCCTATCAGCAGAAAGCCCTGCAATACCAAGAGCTGAGCAAAGAGAAGATTCCCCTCACTCAGCTGGTCCTGACGCTCAGTTCACTTCCTGACCCTGTTCTGCCAGAACCAGTCTGGGAAACAACCAATCAGAGTTAACCAAATTATAACACAACAGAAACTAAACTACATCACCAATTGGAACACACAAACAAAAGCACAAAGCAAAATGCAGTGCTATCTGTCCCTAAAGAGAGAGTACAGTGTGGCAGACTACCTGACCACAGTTACTGATATCAAACTAAGAACTACATTGACCAAGTACAGACTCAGTGAGCACAACCTGGCCATCGAGACAGGCCGCTACAAACAACAATGGCTACCGAGGAGAGGAGAAGAGGAGCGCTTCTGCCAGCTGTGCAAGAGAGACAAGGTCGAGACAGAGCTGCACTTCCTGACAGAATGCACAGAACTGCAGCCAGTCCGAACAAAATATTTCCCCAAATTCAAACACAAACACCCAACATTTGACCAAATAACCAACATCAATAAAATGCCGATCCTGCTGGGAGAACACCGAGAGAGCTGCAGTCTAGCAGCAGAATATGTCTTTACCTGCCACACTTTGAGGAACAGTGAGTGACACACACACACACACACACACACACATACACACACACACACACACACACACACACACACACACACACACACACACACACAGAACTGTAATATTATTGTTTTCATGTTGTTATCAGTGTTGTTCTTATTGTTACATTTTGTTGACATGATTGTTGTTTTTGCACGAATGTTAACATAATGCTTTGTCTGCATCCTACTGTACAACTGTATGTAACTACAACTGTATGTAAATGTGTTACATGTTTCCCTGTTTATGTGCTTTAGCAATACTGTGTGTCAATATGGTCATGATAATAAAGCCTCTTTGAATTTGAATTTGAATTTGAGAGAGGAGAGAGAGAGAGAGAGAGAGAGAGAGAGAGAGAGAAGAGAGAGAGAGAGAGAGAGAGGGAGAGAGAGAGAGAGAGAGGGAAAGGGAGAGGGAGAGGGACAGAGAGGGAGAGAGAGAGCGAGAGAGAGAGAGACACGTTACGTGTGCAGCAAGATTTTTTTGTTTAGTTTTGTTACTGCCAATATGCAAATGTCAGTTACCTGGTGCGACTCTGTTTTCAAGCCAGACGTTTTCTTCAATGAAAACTGAGAGAGAGAGAGAGAGAGAGAGAGAGAGAGAGAGAGAAAAAGAGAGAGAGAGAGTGAGAGAAAGAGAGGGAGAGAGAGAGAGAGAGGAAAGGGAGAGGGAGAGAGAGAGAGAGAGAGAGAGAGAGGGAGAGAAAGATATTTTGATTTTTAAAGGAATTATTTATTCTATCAATGTTCCATCTCGTTATTTACAAAATAATCTCAATAGAGTCATCCACCTTCCTCTTCCTGCTCACATACACAGCCATCTTTGATTGGCCCAAGATGAAGTTTAACAGCTGACATTTATGTTTAGCAAACTTACAGTACCTGAACCCAAGGATGAACATTTGTTTGGAGAAAACCTCCCCTACCTTACTAACGTACACACTCACAATAACAATGAAACACAGTTTCTTTTTTAATTCAATAAGGACATTTGTTGCTAACACTAGCACTAATGACAGCCAAAAACGCATTGACTGTCACTATCCCGTGTAACACTCTCCACTGTAGGTCAGCTACTCTTTTAGTTAATGGTGATTTGTATAAACACAGAGACAGAGACAGAGAGAGAGAGAGAGAGAGAGAGAGAGAGAGAGAGAGAGAGAGAGAGAGAGACAAAGAGGGAGACACGTTACATGTGCAGCAATAATTTAGTTTTTTTTGTTACCTCCAATATCCAAATGTCAGTTACCTGGTGCGGCTCTGTTTTCAACCCAGACGGTTTCTTCGATGAAAGCTGAAAGAGAGGGAGAGGGAGAGAGAGAGATGGAGAGGGAGAAAGCTTCAATGTAGCACATATACTGACATCAGAACTCAGTTCCTTACGAAAATGAAATGTAAACTCCAAGATTTTGATACACTCTCTGACCAGACAAAAATGCAACATCTACTTCGAGAAAATAGTGTGAGTGCTGTGGAAGCAGCGAGATATGTGAGTGCATGTCACAGCCTGAGACAACCAGCACAACAACACGTAATATCTGGAGTTCATCTCCCCACAGTTTAGTCTGCCTTCTGATTTAGTCCTCTACTTCATGGGATTTTCATGTTTTTGTTTTTTTTGTTTGTTTGCTTTTGTCTTTGTTTTCTTTCTTACATTTGACACTAGCGATTTTACTGTGTATTGATATACTGTTGTTGCGTTCCTGTTTTTTATTTTTAAATGTATATATTTTAGTTTGCTCAATGAATTGTATGTATGTATTCCTTCTCACATTATTATCCTTGATACGTTGGCAATATTGTTATTTCTGACATTCATGCCAATAAAGCAATTTGAATTGAATTGAATTGAGAGAGAAAGACAGAGAGACAGAGAGAGAGAGAGAGAGAGAGAGAGGGAGAGAGAGAGAGAGACAGAGAGAGAGACAGACAGCGAGAGAGACAGAGAGACAGAGACACAGAGAGAGAGACAGACAGAGAGAGAGAGAAATATACAGAGAGAGAGACAGAGTATAAACAAATAAAAAAAGAAGAATATAAACTTAATGAAAGCGGTATAGAGGTTAAAGTCTATGACACTATTAAATCACTGTACAATGACAAGCTCTTGAGATACTTTCTACATTTACTGTGCTTTCACGGTGAAATGTTCAATTTACAATTTCAACTCCTGACAGGAAGAACATCAAACAGAGAGGATATCTTTGAGACCAAGACCGATAAAATCTGTTCATTATTTCCTCAAATATGAACACAAAGAAGACAACTGACAGCACCAACGTAACGCTAACGTTTGCTAGCTTGTAACGGTTAACATTACGACCTAAAACTAACAAGAAGACACGAAACACCGAACACTAATCAACGTTACAAGGATCAACTGGCACCATCAACCGGTAACGTTAATTACAGGGAAAAAAACTACCGTCGGTCCGAGTGAATGGATGCCGCGATGGAGGACGGCTCCGCTATCAGCCATCTAACGTTGCCGGTAAAAGATTCAGATCTGCTGCTTTTGCCACCGGACACTGACAGATACAAGATCCAGTATCCTGACCATGTGACTTCCCTAAAAGATAGGAAGTCCTTCAAAACAAAAGCCCTCCAGGACTCACCTGAGAGGATCATTGCAGATTTTTCAATGAAAGGAAACTGTAGGGTCAAAAGCAACCTGCTTTTGCAAAGAGCCTCAAAGATACAGCCCTAGGCCGAGGCACATCCACACCTGAGCGCAGAAGAAACTCCACCCAATCAGGAAACTCTCTTCACCCACGCAGATGTCACCCTACCCAGCAGATGTACCCTCAGCAGCCCCCCTACACAAAACAACCACAACAACAGTACAACCAAACAAACCAAGAAATCTACCTGTCACAACCCACTATCCAAAGAGAGAGTGCTACCTACCTGCCACAGCCCCCCCCCCCTCCCAGAGAGACTTATCTACCTAACAAAGTCACAGCCCACCATCCACCGAGGGAGCTACCTATCTACATGCCTCAACCCCCAGCCAGAGAGAGAGAGCTACGCCATAGTTGCCAGAGCACCAATACCACCATCTACCCACTGGAATCCAAACCAGATAAGAGACCTAGTCACCTCGCTGTGCTCAAAACTGTTAAATTAACATGGGCTTTCAACATTATTAGACACCAAAGATACCTATATATAGATACAAAAATATATATATATATATATACATATATATACATATATATATATATATATATATATATATATATATATATATATATATATATATATATAATAGGTACATAGCAATCATAGTACTTAATATCGTTGGAGTTGGATTTTTAATTGTATATTTCTATGTGAAACACAGATCCTGTATCTAGACAAATGTCATTCTCAATTAGTAGTTGGAATATCCAGGGTTTGTACTCTGAAAATTGTTTGTACTAACTGAAATTAGCACATCAGGGAGTTTCAACCTGGCCATAAACACAATATGTAATAAAGCTCGGAGAGCTTTGTATGCAATCAAATGCAAATTTGGAAAAACAAATATCCCCGCAAGAATTTGGCAAAAATCTACAATTTTCTGATAACACCAATAATGCTTTACGGAAGCGAAGTTTGGGGCCCGATTTCGAAACCAGAATTTAAAAACTGGGATAAAACTCCTACTGAAAAATTACAATTGGAATTCTGTTAAATTATTCTAAAAGTTCGCCCAAACACCCCAAACAATGCATGCAGAGCAGAACTCGGTATATTCCCTCTGAAAATTCAAATCCAAAAAAGGTCAGTTCAATTTTGGCAGCATTTAAATCAAGCTGATGGAAAATTCCATTGCATACAAAGCTCTCCTGAGCAACCAGCGGTGTTCAGATGTCCACCCTCTGGACCAGCTGGCTCAGAGGTACACAGAGCTAATCACAGTTAGTAGTAGAGAGAGAGAGAGAGAGAGAGAGAGAGAGACAGAAAGAGAGAGAGAGAGAGAGAGAGAGACATGTTTTTTTTTTGTTTTTGTTTGCTTTTGTCTTTGTTTTCCCGCTTACATTTGACATCAGCGATTTTACTGTAACTTGATATACTGTTGTTGCTTTCCTGTTTTAATTTAAATTTTTTTAATGTATATATTTTAGTTTACTCAATGAATTGTAAGTATGTATTTCTTCTCACATTATTATCCTTGATGCTTTGGCAATATTGTTATTTCAATTTGAATTGAATTGAATTGAATTGAGAGAGAGAGAGAGAGAGAGAGAGAGAGAGAGAGAGAGAGAGAGAGAGAGAGAGAGAGACAGAGAGATTACTCCTGAAGAAGAGCTGCCATGAATCTCTTCCCAGCTTCAAACATGCCGCTGTCCCAACACCTACCCTCTCCCTTGCTACCAAAGCAACAACTCCCTCCGACACTAGCAGTTCCCACCTTCCACAGCCTTTACCCAGGTCAACCCTGACACCCAGAGACTCCCCCCAGGTAAAGCTGCTGCCCAACCCCTATATTACACAGAGCTCAGCCCTAACAGAGCAGCCAAGCCAGAAGCACAGGTGGTCCTACTCATGGACTCAAATGGTAAATACCTGGACACCAAACGCCTTTTCCCTGGCCTCAACACAACAGCCTAACACTGCCAAAACACAGGCCATGCCATGGAGCTGCTCAGACAAGACACATTGGGGAGGCACCAGTACATCGTAGTGTACACAGGCACCAATGACCTTCATACTCTACACCGAGGCACTGCTGAGGCCATGGCCAAGATGGCTGAGAAGGCGCCCCCCCCCACCCAATAAAAAAATAAAAAAGTGTGCCGGACATCATCATGTATGGGCTTTAAATAATAAAGGTTTATTTTAAAGTATATCAGCGACATTAACGGTTGCCCGGTTGCCCTTGGCAAACAAATTGTGACAATTGGCAACCTAATCATCACCCCTGGTTGATGTGATTTAAGTGGTGGTGGCTTTCCATCTCTGTCAGCACTATTTTCCCCCCAAAAAGGACACAGTGAATAGGTTGGTCAACAGAACTTCAAACCATACTGGACGTTTAGTTTTGTGTGGTCTAATAGAACTCCTACCTGATGTCATCACTGGTCTCATCTCTACGTGATGCCATCGCCGACCTCATGTCTGTCTCATTCACTCCTTGCCTGTGTTCTTCTTCACTAAGACATATTGTCAAACAAACATTATGTAATAGATTTTTCATTAGTTTGTCCATATTAATAACATTAAGAAATTAATCTGTTGGTATCAAGTGGCTCCCCCTACACTTCCACCTAATGTTAGACCTACCTGTTGCCTTACCCTGCCTTTCCTGATCCACCATCCTCACACATAATTGAAATGAACTCACTGTTAAATATAGCAGCCTAAATTAAATTCTTAAATCAGGCTAGTGATAGCATCAGATAAGAAACTATTATGCAGTAAGGTTGTGCTGCTGTTGAAATTACATTCACATTTTGTATTATATATATATATATTTTTTTTTTTTCATATTTATTTATTTTTCTTCTTGTCATTTATTGTGCATGCTAGCTTATATTTACCAGTTGTTATTTGACCTTAATAAAATTGAGATATGTCATGCATGGGATTGGTACCATAGGGTTTAACCAAAATCTAAATGTAGCTATCAGCAACATTGGTTTGTATTAAGCTAGCAAACACTAGCCAGTCTGTTAACATGAATATTTGCAAGCCTCCAAGTTTGGTAGCAAATCTATGCATGATTCCGTAAACCACAGTTATTGCATTAGTTATGTTTTCCAGATTCTTGTGATTTATTATACATGCTACCTTATATTTACCAGTTTTCAGCTCAGCAACCTTCCCAGCAAACGCAGCTAGTCAACATGAATATTTGCAAGCCTCCAAGCACAGACACTTTAAATCCTACCTGTTGCCTTTCACCATCCACTTATGGTGGATGCTGTCACATCTCTTAACATGTCATCTCCTTTTTCTCCTTTTCTATTTTTAGCCCCAACAGCTGTTTTGCTTTGCTCTTTTTCCATAGACAACTCACTACTCGTACCTGCTTGCTCTGCGCTCACGGTGCCCACCCGCCCCCCCCTCTTCTATGTCAACATTCTATGATGGAATCTTATGAGATAGGGCGCCTACTCTAGCCTGTTAGTCCTCTAAGATGTTATATAATAACATTGGGGAAATGCAGAAATGATTTAGAAACGCACAACAGCAGCTACATATAGAAAATATCAAAAGAATAATTAAATTTTTTTATTTATTTTTTTACCATGCTTTGGCGCACCCCATGGTGCTGCGCCCCTATGCGCCGCATATAGCGCATACCCACTTTTTGCGCCACTGCCTCCAGGGAATTACCTAAAAGCAGGGTGATTATTTCTCCCCAGAACAGACACCCCTCCACATGTCATCCACGAGGTCAACATGGAAATCTCAAGGAGCTGTGCAGCCCTTCTAAACATCCACCTTGCTCACCACGCAAACATTGGAACATGGGATCTCTATGACGGGATACACCTGAACAAGAGGGGGATAAGAACTTTTGCCAAAACGTTGAAAGATGTTACCCTTGTTCGCAAACCCAACCATCCCACCCACCCAACTGCTACTCCCAGGAACTACAGACCACCCAGATACCAACAGGACAGTCGGAGGAACTCTACATCCCACCCTCCTGCGGCACCACGCTCCCATACTATATCCCACCCTCCTGCCCCACAAAGACACAGAAAACCCCCCTATCATCACCGACAGATGACCTACCCATCTATGATGAACAATACTCCCCTCTACAATCAAGTATCGATGTCTGAACTCGGGGCGATCAAAGAGATGCTCCACACTCTGTGTAACAGATTACTGCAAACATGAGGTACAGAGATACCATAGATTGCAGTTGCATAGTTGCAGCAGGTTAACCTTTTTTCTTTTGTTTTGTTTTATTCATGTTTTTAGTTGAATTTCTCTATTTTTCTCAAAAATTAAATCTTTAAAAATAAGCCTTTGGGGGTCTGTACTCTAGTACATTTGATCTTAAGACCACAGAACCTAATTTCTTTAATCACGTAAATGATGTTGATATTTTAATTCTGTTAATCTGATCTCGATCTCTCGATCTGATACAATCCCTCAATGTCCCTCAGGCTAAAGTGAAATTACAGTTCCTTCACTTAAACTGAGCACAGTACACCGTGGCAGAGACTCAGGAGGAATATTAATCTGGCTTAAAGCTGATCTCACCAATCACATCAGCACGGTCAAACAAAACAAAAAACACATTTGGCTGAAAATTAATTAAAGACGTGAGCATTTGTGACGCAGATTTATATCTGTGTGCAATATACACCCCTCCATCATAGTACTTACTTACTGTTCAGCTCTTGGTAAAAGTGTAGTTGACTATGCCATTTCAGACATGGACCCCTCCTCATTCAGTGCTTTCACTGTACGAGCACAAACCCCCCTCTCAGATCACAGCCAAATAAATATGTACTTGAAAAAAAACAGTAGAGATACTACTAAGAAACAGCCCAGTAAACTATACAATCTAAATCAGGCCTACAAATGGGCTCCAAACAGTGATGAGAAATGTATACACACTTTGAACTCAAATAAAAAAATAAAACATGCAATAAACACATTCAACATAGTCCACTATCAAAATACCTCTGAAGGCATTAACAAAGCAACAAAAGACATTGCCCATATCTTCCAAAACGCTGCATTAAATGCCAAACTTGGGAAAACAAAAGGAAAACACCTTCACAGTGAACAAAAAACCTGTGACAAAAAAATGGTTTGACAGTGAATGTAAAGAAATGAGGAAACATTTAAGACAGCTATCAAACCAAAAACATAGAAAGCAACATGACCCAACCCTACAGCATGAATACTTTGAAACTCTGAAACAATATAAACAGACCATAAGACTAAAGAAATTCCACTATACCAATCAAACACTTAGGGAGATTGAAAACGCAGTAGACCAGGGTCAGTTCTGGGACATGTTGGACAGTTTAGAAACCACAAAGCCACAACAATTGGCAATACAAGATGGAGACATCTGGGGAAAATACTTCAGTGACCTTTACAAAAGTATCCCACCTGAAGACCTGGACATAAACCAAATTGAAATTAAATCAAAATTAGACAATCTTGAATCAGCCATCAAAACTAACCAAAATCCATTAGATCATCCAATTACACATAAAGAGTTAACAGACAAACTGAAATCTCTTAAATCAAGAAAAGCTTGTGGCACAGATTGCATAAAAAATGAAATTCTGAAAAACAGTACCCCAGAGTTACAAATTGCAATTGTTAACCAACTTTTCAACATGGTGCTGACATCTGGCTGCTTTCCTGATGTCTGGAACCAGGGGCTGATCACCCCAATCCACAAAAATGGAAATAAATAAGACCCTAATAACTACAGAGGGATCTGTGTCAACAGCAACCTTGGGAAAATATTCTGTAGTATCCTAAATTCAAGGCCTACCTTTATTCAAGAAAAAAACATAGTAAATGCAAAATTGGCTTTCTTCCAAGTTACAGAACCTCCGATCATATATACACCTTACATACTTTAATTAACAAACATGTCCACCAAAAAAAGGGAGGGAAAATATTTGCTTCTTTCATCGACTTTAAAAAAGCCTTTGACTCCATTTGGCATGAAGGACTTTTCTTCAAAATCCTTCGAAGTGGAATAGGTGGCAAGGTATATGACCTTATCAAATGTATGTACAAGCACAACCAATGTGCTGTGGAAATTAATAATCAAAGAACAGAATATTTTACTCAAGGATGTGGTGTGAGGCAAGGATGCTGTATAAGTCCTGCATTATTCAACCTGTACATAAATGAACTAGCAGACCAGTTGGACCGATCAGCAGCTCCAGGCCTCACACTCTTAGACACAGAGATTAAACACCTGCTTTATGCAGATGACCTTATTTTGTTGTCTCCTACCAGAGATGGTCTTCAACATAACCTGTCCATCCTGGAACAATATTGCCATAACTCGGCATTGGAGGTCAATTTCAAGAAAATTCAAATTATGATCTTTAAAAAAAAAAAGCCAAACCAAATACCATTTTACTGTGAATAACACCCAAATTAAACACACACAAAATTATACTTACATTGGTCTGACCTTATCTACATCAGGAAATTTCAATAAAGCCATACATTCACTCAAAGAAAAAGCACGCAGGGCAATGTATGTATTAAAAACCAAGCTGTTCAGCATTAACATTCCAATTAGAATCTGGACTAAAATATTTGATAGTGTAATTGTACTGATAGTACTTTATTGAAGTGAAGTTTGGGGCCTACTCAGTAGATTGGAGCATGACTCCTGGGACAAACACCCGATAGAGACCCTACACGCAGAATTCTGTAGAAGAATTCTAAACGTTCAAAGGAAAACCCCAAATAACGCCTGTCGAGCAGAACTGGGACGTTTCCCATTACTGCTAAATATACAAAAAAAAACAAGCTATTACATTTTGGACACATTAACTGCTGCTGACAAAGGACTTGTCTCCATACTTGTCTTATTAGATCTTAGTGCTGCATTCGACACTATTGACCATACCATCCTCTTACAGAGACTGGAACATTTAGTTGGCATTAAAGGAATCGCACTAAGCTGGTTTAAGTCCTATTTTTCTGAGCGATCCCAATTTGTTCACCTCCACCTCGCCCACCTCAGCAGGGTCCTGGGCCCCCCCACCAATGCCCTCCTTAAAGGTCCCCTCCACCTCCACCCCCCCTCCCACCTCAGTGACGACTCTCTCCATTCACGAGAGGGACGTCAACAGACTGTTCAGGAGACAGAATCCCAGGAAAGCTGCTGGACCGGATGCTGTCTCCCCATCCAGCTTGAAGCACTGCGCTGACCAGCTGTCTCCAGTGTTCACAGACATTTTTAACACCTCACTGGAGACATGTCACGTGCCAGCCTGCTTCAAGACCTCAACCATAATCCCTGTCCCCAAGAAGCCAAGGACCACAGGACTTAATGACTTCAGACCCGTCGCCCTGACCTCTGTGGTTATGAAGTCCTTTGAGCGCCTTGTGCTGTCACACCTCAAAGACCTCACTGACCCCCTCCTGGACCCCCTGCAGTTTGCCTACAGAGCCAATAGGTCTGTAGACGATGCAGTCAACCTGGCCCTCCACTACATCCTCCGGCACCTGGACTCCGCAGGAACCTACACCAGGATCCTGTTTGTGGACTTCAGCTCTGCCTTCAATACCATCATCCCGGCTCTGCTTCAGCAGAAACTCTCCCAGCTTGGTGTGCCTGACTCCACCTGCAGGTGGATCACTGACTTCCTGTCTGACAGGAAGCAGCATGTGAAGCTGGGGAAACACGTCTCCGACTCACAGACCATCAGCACCGGATCCCCCCAGGGCTGCGTTCTTTCTCCACTGCTCTTCTCCCTCTACACCAACAGCTGCACCTCCAGTCACCAGTCCATCAAGCTTCTGAAGTTTGCGGACGACACCTCCCTCATCGGACTCATCTCTGATGGAGACGAGTCCGCCTACAGGTGGGAGGCTGACCACCTGGTGACCTGGTGCAAGCAAAACAATCTAGAGCTCAACGCTCTAAAGACAGTGGAGATGGTTGTGGACTTCAGAAAGAACCCAGCCTCACCTGCCCCCATCACCCTCTGTGGCTCCACAATTGACACTGTGGAGTCTTTCCGCTTCCTGGGAACTACCATCTCCCAGGACCTCAAGTGGGAGCTGAACATCAGCTCCCTCGTCAAGAAAGCACAACAGAGGATGTACTTCCTGTGGCAGCTGAAGAAATTCAACCTGCCAAAGACAATGATGGTGCACTTTTACACAGCCATCATTGAGTCCATCCTCACATCCTCCATCACCATCTGGTACGCTGCTGCCACTGCCAAGGACAAGGGCAGGCTGCAGCGTGTCATTCGGTCAGCTGAGAAGGTGATTGGCTGCAATCTGCCGCCGCTCCAGGACCTATACGCCACCAGGACTCTGAAGCGTGCTGGAAAGATTGTGGCTGACCCCTCCCACCCCGGACACAAGCTCTTTGAGCCACTCCCCTCTGGCAGGAGGATGAGGTCCATTAGGACCAAAACCTCACGCCACATAAACAGTTTTTTCCCCTCCGCCACTAGCCTTCTAAACAAGGCTCGGAATCCATCCTGACTCTCTCCACACCCCACCTCTGGCTCCTCATGCCACTGTACCTACTCTGCTGTAGCGTCCCTTTTCACTACTGTTTAACTTATTTTACTATTTATTTAAATTTATTTTATCGTTATTAATACGTACTGTGTGTATATGTTTATACTTATATTGTTTATATCTTTTTATCCTTCTTATATTTGTATGTGTGACATGCTCCAACAACACCATGACAAATTCCTCGTATGTGCAACGTACTTGGCAATAAAGCCCTTTCTGATTCTGATTCTGATTCTGGGGGTTAATATTAACGATAAACCATCCAAATACGCTAAAGTTAGCCATGGCGTTCCTCAAGGCTCAGTGCTTGGACCAATTCTATTCTCTTTATATATGCTTCCTCTAGGCAATATTATTAGGAAACACTCAATTAACTTTCACTGTTACGCAGACGACACCCAATTATATCTGTCAATTAAGCCAGACGAAAGCGGTCAGTTAGCTAAACTTCAAGCGTGCATTAAAGATATAAAATCCTGGATGAGCCACAATTTTCTGATGTTAAACTCAAACAAAACGGAAGTTATTGTGCTGGGACCCAAGCACCACCGAACTTCATTATCTAAAGATATAGCTACCCTAGATGGTATTGCCCTGGCCTCCAGCACTACTGTCAGAAATCTAGGAATCATTTTTGACCAGGATCTATCCTTTAACGCCCACTTAAAACAAACCTCAAGAACAGCCTTTTTCCATCTTCGTAACATTGCCAAAATCAGGAACATCCTCTCGCAAAATGATGCTGAAAAACTAGTCCATGCATTCGTTACTTCCCGGCTGGACTACTGTAATTCTTTACTATCAGGCTGCTCAAATAAGTCCCTTAAGACCCTCCAGCTGATCCAGAATGCTGCAGCACGTGTTCTGACAAGAACTAACAAAAGAGATCACATTTCTCCTGTATTAGCTTCTCTGCATTGGCTTCCTGTAAAATCCAGGATTGAATTTAAAATCCTTCTCCTGACCTACAAAGCACTAAATGGTCAAGCACCATCATACATAGAAGAGCTCTTAGTACCTTATTGTCCCACTAGAGCACTGCGCTCCCAGAACTCAGAGCTACTTGTGGTTCCTAGAGTCTCTAAAAGTAGAATGGGAGCCAGAGCCTTCAGCTACCAGGCTCCTCTCCTGTGGAACCAGCTCCCAACTTGGGTTCGGGGGGCTGACACCGTCGCCACATTTAAGAATAAACTGAAAACCATCATCTTTGATAAAGCTTATAGTTAGGGAGTGAGGAGTTGCAGCATAGTAGAGTAGAGTAGAGGGAGGCAGGAAGTACAAGCCCGTTCCGGCAGGGGAGAGTACGAGTCCGGTCCAGGGCCCCTCTCTTTAGCCTGCCTCTCTTAGTTATGCTATTATAACTCTAGACTGCTGTGGGAAGCTCCTTCCAAGGACACAATGAGCCGCTCCCTCTTCTCTCTTTTCACTTGTCTCCTTTTGTGTGCATCTTAGTCCCAGAAATGCCTGTTACTAACCTAGCTCTGGGGAGTTTTCTCCCCGGAGTCCCTTTGCTTCTTCTTCACCCAGAACATCGCCTTGGAATTGGGTGGCACCTACACCAGGGTCCTGGGTGCAGCTGACGCTATGGACTTACTACACCCTGCTACGCTCTGCGATTCCCCGCAGTGTCCGACTGCGTCCTGCCGCGTCCACCCAGGCTGCTGTGCCACACTACACCCCGTAACGCCCTGCTGTACCCTACTATGACATGAACTACTACGACTACCATTGTGATCACTGTTTCACTATCTTTATTATGACTATTATTGCCACCATTCACCACTCCCCCAACTGGTGCCGTCAGACACCGCCTACCAAGAGTCTGGGTCTGTCCGAGGTTTCTTCCTAACAAAAAAGGGAGTTTTTCCTTGCCACTGTCGCAATAGCTACTGCTAATGCTTGCTCTTGAGGCAACCACTGTAATAGTTGGGGCTTCGTAAACTACAGAGTTTGGTCTAGACCTACTCTATCTGTAAAGTGTCTCGAGATAACTCTTGTTATGATTTGATACTATAAATAAAATTGAATTGAATTGAATTAATTTAAGCCAAAATGTAGTGTGTCTTTTTGGCTTAAATTAATGTGTCCAAAATGTAATAATTGGCTGAGTATCTGCACACTGTCAGAGATCTAACGGAGAAACAGATCCTGACTAAATACAGGCTCAGTGACCACCAACTGGCCATAGAGACAGGAAGACTAAGACAGACAGGTCAGAGAGAGAGAGATAGGCTCAGTGACCACCAACTGGCTGTAGAGACAGGAAGACTCAGACAGACAGGTCAGAGTGAGAGAGAGACAGGCTCAGTGACCACCAACTGGCCGTAGAGACAGGAAGACTCAGACAGACAGGTCAGAGAGAGAGAAACAGGCTCAGTGACCACCAACTGGCCGTAGAGACAGGAAGACTAAGACAGACAGGTCAGAGAGAGAGAGACAGGCTCAGTGACCACCAACTGGCTGTAGAGACAGGAAGACTCAGACAGACAGGTCAGAGAGAGAGAGAGACAGGCTCAGTGACCACCAGCTGGCTGTAGAGACAGGAAGACCCAGGCACACAGGTCAGAGAGAGAGAGAGACAGGCTCAGTGACCACCAGCTGGCTGTAGAGACAGGAAGACCCAGGCACACAGGTCAGAGAGAGAGAGAGACAGCCTCTGTGACTATCAACTGGTCGTAGAGACAGGAAGACTCAGACAGACAGGTCAGAGAGAGAGAGAGAGACAGGCTCAGTGACCACCAGCTGGCTGTAGAGACAGGAAGACTCAGACAGACAGGTCAGAGAGAGAGAGAGACAGGCTCAGTGACCACCAACTGGCCATAGAGACAGGAAGACTCAGACAGACATGGCTGCCCAGAGAGGAGTGTATATGTGCTCACTGCTCAACAGGGGAGATAGAAACAGAGATACACTTCCTCCTCCACTGTGAAAAATTATCTTCACTAAGAGATTTACACTTTGGAAAAATAGCAAAAAAAATAGCAAATTTCCCAATATCAGAAATAAAGCTGGTAGTTCTCCTAGGAGAAGGGACAGCAGCTCCACTGGCAGCTAAATATGTATCTGCCTGCCACAACCTGAGGGACTCACCACTATAAGATCCCAATATTACACATTGGTTTAGGATTGTACAGTAACTATATTATACAAAACTGTTAAGTATTATATTGTATTATGTAATTGTTTTGTAATGTAGTGTGT